>NW_016908195.1:82119-129156 GCF_001483705.2 Eufriesea mexicana | reverse complement strand
CTCTTGTGCTACACGTTGCTATTTGTTCGACATCTGCGCTCTGCGCCGCTCTACTATCATCCGCTTGTCTCTGGGGAGGTCGACAATAGTGGTCTAGGCGCGTTATGTTCAGTTACCTTACGATTGGTTTGGTTACGTTAGGTAGGATTACTAAAGGATGGCTTTAACTTTTGCACTTTACACTGCTACTCGATAGATTTCTGCGCTCCACTGTGCTCTAACATGTTCTGCATTGCTCTGTGGAGGCCAGAAAAAGCCGTCTCGGCAACTTAATCTTACGTAGGCTACGCTTGGATGGGTTAGGTTAGGCCTGGTATGGTTAGGGTATCTTTGACTTTTGCGTTTTACACAGCAACTTCGCGGATTTCTGTGGTCTACTGCGCTCTAGTACATTCTGGTTGGCACTGTGGTAGTCAGCAATAGTGGTCTAGGCACGTTAGGTCGGGTTAAATTACTTTTGGCTGCGTTACGTTGGTTCGAGGTAGCACTTGACAGCTGTGACTTTCGTGGCTTGCACTGCTATTCGGTGGATTTCTATGCTCAACTATGCTCTGCTCAACTCTGGGGTGGCTAGCAATACCAGTCGCGTCTCCTTAGGTTGTGCTAGGTTACGTTTGGGTGTGTTACGATTGGTTAGGTCTGTAGAGGGTAGCATCGAATTTTCTGCTATACACTGCGATTCCATGTATCTCTGCGCTCTACTCTCCTCTAATGTGCTCTGCTTGACACTGTGGAGGACAGCAGTAGTGTTCGCTGCACGTTAGGTTGAGCTATGTTAGGTTTGGCTATGTTACGGTTGGCTGTTAGGAGAGGTTTGCATCGACATTTGTGCTTTACACAGATATTCGTCGGATTTCTAAGCTCATCGTTGCTCTGCCATACTCTACTCCAATTTGTGGAGGCCAGCAATGGCGATCGTAGCACGATAGGATATGTTACGTTACGTTTGGTTATGTTAGGCCAGGTTAGGTTTGGCTAGGATGACTTCAACTATTGTGCTATACACTGCTGTACAGTGATTTTATGCGATCTACTGTGCTCTAGTATGTTATGATTGGCTCTGTGGTGGCCCGCAATTGTGCTCGTGGCAGGATAGGTTGCGTTAGGCTACGTCCGGTTGTGTTACGGTTGGTTAGGTCAGGAGAGGGTAGCTTTGACTTTTCTGCTATACCCTGCGATCCAATGGATTTCAGGGGTCTAGTCTCCTCTAATATGCTGTCAATGGAGATGGGGAGGCCAGCATTAGTGGACCCGGCGTGTCAGGCTCAGATATTCCACATTTTGTTAGCTTATGCTGGGAGATGTTATGCTATGGTTTCTTTGACTTTTGTGCTCTTCGCTACTATTTGGTGGATTTCATCGATAGATTGTGCTCTAATGTGTTCTGCTTTGCTATGGGGATGTCAGCTATAGTGGTGTAGGCACGTTTGTTTGGAATATGTTAGTTCGTGCTCGGTTTGTCCAGCTTTGTCCCTTGCTATAGACACTGCCGTTCGGTGGACTTGGGCACTCTACTATTTCTGCTCTGCTATACTCTGCTCGACTCTGGGCAGGCCAGCAGTAGTTCAATAGGCACGTAAGGCTGTGTTAGGTTCGTTCCGCTGTGCTTCGTTTGGTTAGGTTAGCATAGCATAGGTGTGACTTTTGTTCTACACACAGCTATTCGGAGGATTCCTACGTTCTACATTGCTCTGATATACTATGCACTGTTCTGGGGAGGACAGCAGTAGTGGTCTGGGCACGCTAGTTTGTGTAAGGCTACGTTTGGTTATGTTATGTTTTGTTAGGTTAGGGGAGGGTAGATTCGACTTTTGTGCTATAAACGGCTCTTCGGTGGGTTTCTGGGCTCTACATTGCTTTACTATGCTCTGCTCGAATCTGCGGAGGCCGGAAATAACTGTCGTGGCACGACAGGTTGATATAGTTTACGTTCGGTCAGGTTACGTTAGGCTACGTCTGTTAAGGATGGCATTGTCTTTTACGTTATACACAGCTATACGGAGATCTCTGCGCTCTACTGTCCTCTAATATGCTCTGCTTGGCTCTGTGGAGACCTGCGATGGTGGTCGCGGTATGCTACTTTGAGTTATGTTACGTTTGGTTATGTTACGATTTCTTAGGGTAGGAAAGGGTGGCAATAACTTTCGTGCTATACATTGCTATTCGGCGGATACCTTCGCTCTGCTGTGCCCTGATATGTTCTGCCTCGCTCTGGCTAGGTCAGCAATAGTGGTGTAGGCACATTGGGTGTAGTGATGTTCGTTTCGTTATGTTTCGTTTGGTTAGGTTAGGATAGCATAACTGCGACCTTTGTGCTATGCACTGCTTTTCGGTGAATCTCTCCTCTCTTTATTGCTCTACCATACTCTTCTCGACCATGGGGAGGCCGGAGAAAGCGGTCTTGGCACGATAGCTTGTGTTAGGTAACGTTTGGGTAGGTGTGAATGGGTTAGATTTGGATATGATGGATTTATCTTTTGTGCTATACACTGCTCTTAGGTGGATTTCTGCACTCCACTGTTCCCTAGTATCCTCTGCTTGGCTCTGGAGATGCCAGCAATAGTGGTCTCGGTACGTTAGTTTGAGCTATGCTACGCTTGGTTTGGTTATGGTAGTTTCGGCTAGCTTAGTATAAATATGACTTTCGGGGTACACACTGTTAATAGGTGGATTTCTACGGTCTACTGCGCTCCACTGTAATCTGGTCGACTCTCTGGAGGCCCGTAATTGTGTTGCTGGCTCTTTATGTCGAGTTAGGTTACGATAGGTTGTGCTATGTTTGGCTATGTTAGGATAGAATCGCATTGACTTTGTGCTATATACCGCCACACGGTGGATTTCTGCGCTCTGCATTGCTCTACCCTACTCTGCTCGCCTATAAGAAGGCCAGCAACATTGGACGTGGCGCGGTATGTTGAGTTAGGGTACGTTAGGTTATGTCACATTTGGATTGGTTAGGAGAGAGGAGCAGCGACTTTTGTGTCATACACTGCAATCCGGTTGATTTCTGCGCCCTACATTGTTCCACTAAACTCAGCTCTTCTTTGTGGAGGCCAGTAATAGTGGTCTCGGCACGCTAGATTTAGTTAGGCTACGTTTGTTTCGGCTATGTGAGCATGGGATAGGTCTGGATAACTTTGGCTTACGCCGTCTACACACTTTTTCGTTGCATTTCCGCGCTATACTGCGTTCTGGTATGTTCTGCTTGGCACAAGGGATGCCAGCAATAGTGGCCTCGTCTCGTTAGATTTAGTTAACCTACGTTTTGTTTGGTTATGCTGGGTCAGTGAAGGTTAGGATATCTCTGGCGTTTGTGCTGTTCGCTGCACTTTGGAGACTTTCTGCGCTATGCTATGTTGTAGAACATACTACTTGGCTCTGCGAAATCCAGCAATAGTGGTCCCGGCACCTTAGATTAAGTTTCGTTGCGTTATGTTTCATCATGTTGGTTTGGACATCTTTGACTTTTCTGCTGCACACTGCTATTCCATGGATTCCTGCGCCCTACTCTCCTCTAACGTGCTTTGCTTGTCTCTGGGGAGGCTAGCAATACTGGTGGCGACTCGTTCGGTTGAGTTTGATTACGTACGGCTCTGTTACGATTGGTTAGGTTAGGATAGGGCACCTTTGACTTTTGTGCGATACTCTGCCTTCCGGCGGATATTTCAGCTGTACTGTGCACTAATGTGCCCTGCTTTGCTCTGGGTATGTCAGAAAAAGTAGCCGCCGCATGTTAGGTTGAGTTAGGTTACGTTTGGTTAGTTTATGCTAGCATGGATAAGGTTCGGTTAGGTTAGGGTTGGTTAGGTTAGGAAGGGATAGCTATGACTTCCATGCTATACACTGCTACTCTGTGGAATTCTGTTCTCTACTGCGCTCTAATGTACTCTGCTTGGCTTTGGGGAGGACAGCAATAGTGGCCACCGCACGTTAGATTTAGTTGCTCTGCGTTTGATTATGTAATGTTAGTCCTGGTTAGGTCAGGGTATCCTTGACTTCAGAGATATACATTGCTGTTTGGTGGCTTTCTGCGCTCTACTGCGCTCTACTATACTCTGTTCGACTCTGGGGAGGCCAGGAATAGTGGTCATGGCAAGTTAGGTTGTGTTATGCTACGTTAGGTTAGGTTACGTTTGGTCAGGTCTGGATAGTATAGCCTCGACTTTTTTGCCATACATTGATATTCCGTGGATTCCTCCGCTCTACTGTGTCCTGATGTGCTCTGCTTGGCGCCGTGGATACCAGCAATAGTGGTCCCTTCACGTTAGGTCGAGTTAGATTACGTTCGGGTACGTTAGGTTAGGTTGGGTCAGGTTACGAAGTCATCTCTTTTGTGCTATACATTGCGACTTGGTGGCTTTCAGCGCCCTACTGCCCTTTAATATGTTCTGCTCGAATCTGGAGAGGCCAGCAATTGTGGTGGCGGCACGTTAGGCTGAGCTGTCTGTGTTTGTGTGTGTTAGGTTATGCTGGGATAGGCTGGGATGCCCATGTCCATTGTACTACGCAATGCAATTGTATGGACTCCTGCGACCTATTGTGCGTTAGCACGCCCTGCTTGTCCCCGGGGTCGCCACAAATTGGTGGTCGCGGCAAGTTAGTTTCAGTTATGTTACGTCCTGATAAATAAGGCTTGGTTAGGTTAGGACGCGATAGCTTTGTCTCTTGTCTATGAATTGCTATGCGGTGGATTTTTGCGCTCTACTGCGCTCTAATATGCTCAGTTTGGCATTTGGGGGCCTGCAATAGAGGTCTCGGCTCGTTATGTTTAGTTATTCTACGTTTGGTTAAGTTAAGTTTTGGTTAAGATCGTGTTTGGTTATGATATCTTTGACCACTGTGTCATACACTGCAGTACTGCTGGTTAGTACGCTCTACTGTGTCCTAGTATATTCTGATTGGCTCTGGGGTGGCTAGCAATAGTGGTCTAGGCTCGTTCGGTTGAGATATGTTACGCTTGGTTATATTACATTAGGCTGTGTTAGGTTGGGATAGCTTTGACTTTTGCGTTACACAGTGCTATTCGGTGGATTACTGCGCTCTGCTGTGCTCTAGTATGTCCTGATTGTCTCTGGGGAGGGCAGCAGTGGTTGTCTCGGTACGTTAGGTTAAAATAGGTTACGTTAGGTTACGTTACGATTGGTTAGGCTGGGATAGGAAAGCTTTGACTTTTGTGCTAAATAACGCCGTTCATTGGATTCCTGCACTCTTCGTTGCTCTAGTGTGCTCTGCTTGGTACTGTGGAGGACAGCAATACTAGCCTCGGCACCCTATGTTGAGTTAGGCTACGATCAGTTGGGTTATGTTAGGACACGTTGGGTTAGGATATCCTCCACCCTTGTGCCATACACTGCAATGCGGTTGATTACTGCTCTGTACCGTGCTCTCGTACATTCTGCTTGGCCCTGGGGTGGCTAGCAATCGTGGTCTCGGCACGTTGGGTTGAGTTATGTTACGTTCGGCTATGTCTCGTGTTGTTACGTTAGGTAATTGTATCTCTATCCTTTGTGCTATACACTGATTTTCGGGTGCCTTCTGCGCTCTACAGTGGTCTAATATGTACCGCTTGTCCATGGGGATGTCAGCAATAATGTTTGTGGCACGATAGGTTGAGCTGGGTTACGTTTGATTAGGTTAAGCTAGGACAGGGATGGTTGGAATGGCTTGGGCTCTTGTGCTATACACTGCTATTCAGTGGATTTCTGTGACATACTGTGCTCCACTGCATTCTGCTTTGCTACGGGGAGGCCTGGGGCAGTGGGCGCGGCACGTCAAGATGGGGTATATTGCGTTTGGTTAGGTTAAATTAGGTCAGGTTACGTTAGGATATCCACGGCTTTTGCGCTATTCGCTGCAATGCGATGATTTGCTGCGCTCTACCGTGCTCTAGTACATTCTCCTTCTCCCTGTGGAGATCATCAGTAGCGGACACGCTATGTTAGGCTGTCTTTGGCTACGTTTGGATCTGTCACGTTTGGCTAGGTTAGGATGGGCCACATTGCTTTTGCGCTGTTCACTGCTTTCGGTAGATTTCTACGTTCCAATGTACTCTAATATGCCCTGCTTGGCTCCAAGGAGGCCAGCAGCATTGGTCTCGCCACGTTATATTGAGCTTCACTATGTTTCGGTACGTTTGGTGTGGCAAGGTTCTGTCGGGATATGTTTGACTTTTGTGCTATACACCGCAATGCGGTGGATCTCTGCGCCTTGCTGTGCTCAAGTTTTTTCGGCTTGGAGCGGGGAGGCTTGCAAGAGTGGTCACGGCACGTTAGGTGAGCTATGCTACGTTCCGTTATGTTACGTTTGGGAGGTTAGGATAGGATAGTTTAGACTTTTGAGCAACACACCGCTCTCCGCATATATCTGCGCTCTACTGCGTTCTAATTCAATTTGCTTGGGTCTGTGGAGGCCAGCAATAGGAGTACCGGCTCGTTAGGATATGTTAGTTTACGTTTGGTTTTGTTAGATTAGGTTAAGCTCGGCCAGGTAACTTAGAGTTTCGAGCTATACACTGCTATTCGGATTAATCCTGCGCTGCACTGCGCTCTACTTAATTATGCTTAGCCTTCGGAATGCCAGCAATATTCGTCTCGGCACGTTCGGTTGTGCTAGGTTACGTTCGGTTAGTTTAGGTTGGGTTACATTCGGTAACGGTAACATTGACTTTCGTGATATACACTGTTGTTCGGTGGACTTCTGCGCTTGACTGCACTCGGTTACATTCTGCTTTGCCCTGGTGAGGCCAGAAATAGTGCCCGCGGCACGACGTATTGTGGTAGGCTACGTTTGGTTACGTTACGTTATCTTAGGTTACGTCTGGATGGATATGACTTTTGTGCTATACACTGTGCTTCTATGGACTTCTGCGTCCAACTGTCCTCTAGTAAGTTCCGCTCGACGCTGTGGAGTCCAGCAATAGTGGTCGGCGGGCGTTAGGTTGCGTTATGTTACGTTTGGCTTCGTTAAGATTGGTTATATCAGGAGAGGATGGCTCTGACTTTTGTGCTATACACTGCTATTCGTGGGATTTCTGCGCTCTATTGTGTTCTAATATGTTCTACTTGTCTCTAAGAAGGCCATCGATATCGGTCACCGCACGTAATGTTTTGTTATGCTGTTTGGTAAACTTAGGTTATGCCAGGTCTTGTTACGGTGTCCTCGACTTTTGTGCTATACGCTATGATTCGCTGGATTCCTGCGCTCAACATTGATCTACTATTCTCTGCTCGACTAAGGGTGAGGCGAGCAATACAGGTTGTGACACGTTACGTTTTGGTTATGATACGTTTGGCCAAGCTCGCTTAGGTTACGTTTGGTGAGGAAAACTTTTGTCTTTCTTGGTATACCCTGTTATTCGGTGGATTTCTGTGATCTACTGAGCTCTAACATGTTCTGCTTGGCTCTCCGGCGGCCAGCAGCAGTGGTCGCGGCTTTATATTCAGCCATGCTACATTTGGATATGGTAGGTTGGGACAGGTTAGGTCAGGGTATCCACGACTTTTGTAACATACACTGCTATTCGTCGGATTTCTGCGCTCTGCATAGCTCTACTATACTCCGCTCGACTGTGTGGAGGCGAGCAATAGTGGCCGTGGCACGTGAAGTTGATTTATGTTACGATTGGTTAGGTCTGGTTAGGCTATATTTGGTTTGTTCTGTCTTGACTTTCGTGCTATACATCGTTATTCGGTGGATTTCAGTGATTTACTGTTCTCTACACATTCTGCTTGTCTCCGGGGATGCCAGGAGCAGTGGTCGCTGCACGTTATTTTGAGCGATGCTACTTTATGTTGGGTTAGGATAGGTCAGGTTATGTTACGATATATACGGCTTTTGTGCTATTCACTGCAATGCGGTGGATTTCTGCGCACTACTGTGCTCTAGTACATTCTGATTGTTCATGTGGTGGCCAGCAATAGTGATCTCGTCGTGTTATGTTGGGTAACGTTACGCTCGTTTTTGTTAAGATTGGATATATTAGGATAGGGTAGCTTTGACTTTTGTGGTATACACTGCTTCTCGATGGACTTGCGCTGTAGCGTGCTTTAGCAAGTTCTGCTCGGCTCTGGGGTCGCCAGCAATAATGGTCTCGGCACGATAGTTTGAGCTATTCTACGTTCGGTCCTGTTACGTTTGGTGAGGTAAGGACAATATAGTTTAGGCTTTTGTGCTATTCACTGCTGTCCGCGGATTTCTGCGCTCTACTGCGTTCTGACATCTTCTACTTGCCAGTGGAGGGCCAGCAATAGAGGCCGTGGCGCGATAGGCTGTGTTATGTTTCAATGGTTTATGTTGGGTTACGACACGTTTAGCTAGGATGGCTTTGACTTTTGTGTTATACACAGCTATTCGGTGGATTTGTGCCCTCTACTGAGACCTAATATGTTCTGCTTGGCTCTGGGGAAGCCAGTAACATAGGTCCCGGCTCGTTAGGTTATGTAATGTTGCGTTCGGTTGTGATACGTTTACTTAGGTTAGGATAGTATAGCTCGGTGGACTCCTGCGCTCTATATCGCTCTAACATGATCTGCTTGGCTTTGGGGAGGCCAGCAATACCAGACTTTGCACCTTGCGTGTTGTTAGGCTCCGTTCGGTTAGGTTAGATTTGGACAGGTTGTGTTAGGAAATCTTCCACTTTTGTGCTATGCACTGCAATGCGGTGGATTACAGCTTTCTTCTCTGCTCTATCATATTCTGCTTCTCGCTGGGGACGCCGGCAGTAATGGTCGCGGCAGGACTGGTTGTGATAAGTTACGTTTGGTTAGGATAGGTTTGGTTCGGTTTGGTCGGGGTATCTCTGACTTTTGCGCTGTACACTGCAGTGCGATTGATTCCTACGCTCTACTGTGATATAATATGCTCTATTCTGCTCCGGGACGCCAGCAATAGTGGACCCGGCACTGTAGGTTGAGTTAGGCTACGTTTGGTTATGTCACGTTAGTTCGGCCTAGGTATGGGTTGCTCTGTTTTTCTGTTGTACACTGCGATTCAATGGACTTCTGCGAACTGCGCCCCTCTTATACGTTCTGCGCGGCTCTGGAGAGACCTGCAGTAGTGGTTGCGGCAGGTTAGGTTAAGTTACGTTACGTTTGGTTACGTTACGATTGGATAGGTTAGGTTAGGATAACTTTGACTTTTGTGCTATAAACAGCAAGTCGGTGGATTCCGGCGCCTACTGTGCTGTAATATGTCCTACTTGGCTGTGAGGACAGCAGCAATAGTGGTCTCGGCCAAATAGGTTCCCTTACGATAGGTTATGCTTACGCTTGGTTACGTTACGTTTGGTTGGATTGTGATATCGTGTCTCTGGCTTTTGCGTTACACACTGCTACTCGGTGAATTTCTGCGGTCTACTGTGCTCTAATATGATATATTTGGATCTGTGGAGGCCAGAAACGGCGGTCTCGGCTCGTAACTCAGTGTCATGCTACATTTGGTTGGATTAGGTCAGGTTTGGTTAGGCTATGGTATCTTTCACTTTTGAGTTGTACACTGAAATGCGGTGGATGTGTGCGCTCTACTGTGCCCAATTACATTCTGCTGTACTCTAGGCAGGCCAGCAGTTGTGTCCTAGGCGCGTTAGGATGAGTTAGGTATGGTTCAGCTGTGGTAAGTTTGGTTATGTTAGGATATGGTAGCTGTGACTTTTGTGATTTACACTGCTATTCGCTAGTCTTTCCCGTTCTATAGTGCTGTAATATTCTCTGCCTGTCTGTGGGAGGCCAACAATAATGGTCGTGGAACGTTAGGTTTTGTTATGTTACGCTCTGTTATGTTAGGCTAGGTTTGGTTAGGTTATGATTGATTTGACTTTCAATCCATAAACTTTCATGCGGTGAATTCCTGCGGTTTACGGCGCTCTACTATATGCTGCCCGGTTCTGTTGAGGCTAGAAGAGGTGGAATCGGCACATTATGTTCAGATATGCTACGTACGCGTAAGTCAGGTTAGGTCCGGTTATGTCAGGATACCTTTGACTTCCGTGCTATAAACTGTTATTCGGTGGATTTCTGCACTCGACAGTGCTCTACTATATTCTGCTTGGCCCCGGGAAGGACAGCAATAACGGATAATAACGGGGGCACCTTATACTGTGTTAGGCTGCGTTTGACAATGCTATGTTTGGTTACGTTTGTTTATGGTGGCTTCGACTATCGTGCTGTACACTATTACCCGTCGTGTTCCTGTGATCTACTTTTCTGTACTGTACTCTGCTTGGTTCTGTGCATTCCGGCAGCAGTGTTTGCGGCACGGTCGATTGAGTTACGCTACGTTTGGTTGTATTAGGTCAGGTCAGGATATGAAAGGATATCTTGGACTTTTGCGCAGTTTACAGCAGTGCGGAGGATTCCTGCGTACTACTGTACTCTAGTACACTCTGCTTGACGCTGTGGAGGTAAGCAATAGTTGCCTCGTCATGTTATGTTGAGGTAGGTTACGTTTGGGTATGTTACGTTCAGCTAGGCTAGGATAGGCTACTTCGTCTCCTGTGCTTTACACAGCTTTTCCTTGAGGTTCAGTGATCTACTTTGCTCTGTTGCAGTCTCCTTGGATCGGGGGTGGCCAGGAGCCGTGGTCGCTGCACGTAAGTTTGGGTTATGCTACGCTAGGCTTTGTTAGGTTTCGATATCTACAGCCTTTGTGATATTCATTGCATTGCGGTGGATTTCGGCGCTCTACTGTGCTCTAGCACATTCTGTTTGTCTTTGCCGAGGACAGCAATAGTAGTCACATCATGTTAGGTTGAGTTATGTTACGTTTGGTTATGTTACATTTGGCTAGGTTAGGATTGGCTACTTTGACTTCTGTGCTTTGCACTGCATTTCCGCGCGTTTCTGTGATACAACGTTTTCTACTACATTCTAGCTTTACTCTGGGGAGGCCATGAGCAATGGCCGCGGCACGCAATGTTGAAATATGGTACGTTGGGATGGGTTAGGTTAGGCCGTGTTAGGTTAGGATATCTTCGAATTTTGAGCGATACACTGCTATTCGGCGGTATCCTGTGATCTACTATGTTCTACAGTATTCTGCTTGTCTATACGTACTCCCGCAGCAGTGGCCGCGACACGCTGTGTTCAGTTATGCAACGTTTGGTTACTTTGGGCTAGGTTAGGTTTGGTCCGGATACCTTCGACATTTGTGCTATTCACAGCAATGCGGTTGACTTCTGCCCACTACTGTGCTCTAGTGCGTTCTGCTTGTCTCTGTGGATGCCGGCTATAGTTTTCTAGTCTTGTTGCGTTGCGCTGGCTCCGTTTGGATGCGTTACGTTTGTTTAGGCTAGCATAGGCTACTATGACCACTGTGCTACTCACAGCTATTCGGTAGATTTCTGCGCTTTAATGTGCTTCTATGTGCTCTGCCGGTCCCTTGGGATGCCAGCAATATAGGCCTCGTTACGTTATGTTTAGATACACTACGTTTGGATAGGTAAGATGTGGTCACGTTATGTCAGCATATGTTTCATTTTTACGCTGTACACATGAGTGCGGTGGATTTCTGCGGTCTGCAGTACTCCGGTGTGCTCTGTTCGGCTCTGTGGGTGCCAGCAATAGTGATCTCGGCAGGTTAGGTTGAGGTATGCCACGCTTGGTTATGTTGCGTTTGGTGAGATTAGGATAGGAGAGTCTAGACATCTGTGCTGTGCACCGCTATCCACAGATTTCTGCGCTCTACTGCACTCCACCGCGCTGTAATATTTTCTGCTTGGCTCTGGAGATGCCAGCAGTAGTTATCTCGGCGCGATAGGTTTACTTAAGATACGTTTGCATATGACAAGTTTGGCTACGAGAGGAAATAATAGCTTATTGTTTGTGCCATTCAATGCTATTCGGTAAATTTCTGCGCCCTACTGCACTCTAACATGTTGTGATTTCCTCTGGGGTGGCGGCAAATAGCGGTCGCGTCTCGTTAGGCTGAGATTGGTTACGTTTGGTTTGGTAGGTTAGGCTAAGTTTGGTTAGGGTAGCTATGACATTCGTGCTGTACACAGGTTTTCAGTGTATTTCTGTTATCTACTGTGCTCTACTCTACCCTGCTTGGCTCTGGGGGGCTAGGAGCAGTGGTTGCTGCACGTCGCGCTGAGCTATGCTACCCTTGGTTAGGTTAGGCTATGCCAGGTCAGGTTAGGATATCTTCGACCTTTGTGCTGTTCACTGCAATGCGGTGGATATCTGCGCTCTACTTTGCTCTAGTACATTGTGCTCGTCTCTATGGGGAACAGAATTAGTGGTCTCGTCACGCTAGTTTTATTTGGGTTACGTTTGGATATGACACGTTTGGATAGGTTAGGATGGTCTACAATGACTTCCGTCCTTTACACGGCTATTCGGAGGATTTCCGTGAACTTCTGCGCTCTACTCCATTCTGATTTGCTCCGGGGCGGCCAGAAGCTGTGGTCGCGGCACTTCATTTTGGGTTATGCTGCGTTTGGTTAGGTTAAATTATGTCCGGCTGGGATAGGTTATCTGCGGCTCCTGCGCAATACAGTGCAATGTGAGGGATTCCCGCGCTCTGTTGTGCTCTAGTACAATCTGCTTCTCTCTGTCGAGACCAGCTATAGTGTCCTCGTCGTGTTAGGTTGCGTTTGGCTACGTTTGAATGTGTTGCGTTTGGCTAGGCTAGGAGAGGCTGCTTTGACTTTTGTACTATTCACTGCTTTTCTGTGGACTTCTGCGATCTAATGTGCTCTAATATGCCCTGCTTGTCTCTGGGGGGCCAGAAGTATTGGTCTCGTCACGTCATGCTTAGCTGCAATACGTTTGCATAGGATAGGTATGGCACGGTTATGTCAGGATATGTTTGACGTTTGCGCTATTCTTTGCGATGCGGTGGATTTTTGCGCTCTACTGTGCTCTAGTAGATCCTGGTTGTCTTTGTGGAGGCCAAAAACGGTGGTCTGGTCTTGTGAGGCTGAGTTACGCCACGATGGGTTACGTCACATTTGGTAAGGCTTGGAAATGATAGTTCAGTCATCTGTGCTATACACTGCTTTCCACCGATTTCTGCGCTCTGCTGCGCTCTAATATTTTCTGCTTGGCTCTGGGGAGGCCAGCAATGGTGGTCTCGGCGCGTTAGGCTTGCCTAGGCTACGTTTGCATATGACACGTTTGTTATGATAGAACAGAATAGCTTACACCTTTGTGCCGTTCTATCCTATTCCGAATATTTCTGCGCCCTGCTGCGCTCTGATATGCTCTACTTGGCTATGGGATGGCCGGCAATAGCGGTTCCATCGTTTTAGATTTTGTTAGGTTCCGTTTGTTTGTGTCACGTTTGGCTAGGTTATGATAGGCTACTACGACTTTTGTGCTATACACTGATATTCGGTGGATGCCTGTGTTTGGATGTGCTCTTATTTGCTTTGCTTGGACCTACGGAGGCCATCAATAGCGGAACGTCAGGCCGAGTTATGCTACGTTTGGTTCGGATTGATTATGCCAGGTTTTGTAATGGCGTTTTCGAATCCTGTGGCATAAGCTGCTATTCTGTGTCTCTCTGCGCTCAACATTGCTCTACTGTACTCTGCCCGTCTTGCGGGAGGCGAACAATAGTGGTCGTGGCACGCTACCTTGTGTTATGTTGCGTTTGATGAAGATACGTTAGGCTGTGTTTGGTCGGGAAAGCTTTGACTTTCGTGATATACCCTGTTATTCGGTGGATTTCGGTGATCTACGGTGCTCTAGTGCAATCTGCTAGCTCTGCTTTAGCTTCCTCTAATGCACTCTGGTTGGAGATGTGGCGGCCAGCAGTACAGGTCTAAGCACGTTAGGTTAGGCATGATTGCGATTGGTAATGTCGCGTTTGGTTGGTTTGGGACCGAGTAACTTTGACTTTTGTGCGATGCACTGTTATTCTGTGGGTTTCTGCGCACTACATTTCTCTACTATAACTTGCTCGACTCTGAGGTGGGCAGCAATAGTGGTCGTGTCACGATGGGTTCAGTTGTGTTAAGTTTGATTAGGCTAGCTTGGGCTGTGCATGGTTATCATGGCTTTGACCTTTGCACTTCCCACTGCTATTCGTTGGAGCCCTGCTCTCGACAGTCCACTAATATGAACATCTGTTTGGCTCTGCGGATGCCAGCAATTGGGGTCTCGGCACGTAAGGTTGTGTCAGGTTACTATCGGCTAGGTTACGTTTGTTTCGGTTTGGTTCGGGTTGCCACGAGCTTTCTGCTCTACTTTTGTGTTGTTCACTGCAAGGCGGTCGGTTTCTACGCTCTACTGTGCTCTAGCACATTCTGCCTGGCTCTACGGAGGCCGGCAATAATTGTCTCGGCACGTTAGGTAGAGTTAGGTTACTTCGGCTGCGTTAGGCTATTCTGAGTTAGGAGAGGATAGCTTTGACCTTTGTGTTGAGCACTGTTGTCCTATGGAATTCTGGGCTCTACTGTGCACCATCATGTTATAATAGTCCCTGCGGACGCCAGGAATAGTGCTCTCGGCTCGTTAGGTTGTGATTGGTTACGTTTGTTCGGGTTACGTTCTTATAGCTTTGACATTCTCGGCGTAGACTGCTATTTGATGGATTTCTGCGATCTTCTGCGCTCTACCAAACTCTGCTCAACTCTGGGGAGGCCAGTAATTGTGGTCCCGGCACGTTAGGTAGGGTCGGGTAACGTTTTGTTAGGTCATGTGTGTTTGGGATAGGAATGGATAGCCTTGGCTTTCGCGGTATACACAGCTAATCGTTGGACTTCTGCGATCTACTCTGCTCCTGTATGTTCCGCCTGGAGCAGTGGAGGCCAGGAATAGCGATCGCGTCACGTTAGGTTGTATTACGTTGCGCCCGGTTATGCTACGTTTGATAAGGTTAGGTTAGGATAACTTCGTCTTTTGCGCTACACACTGCTATTCTGTGGATTTCTGCGCTCTACATCGCCCTCTTACGCTATGCCGAACCCTGTGGTGGTAAGCAATAGCGGTCGTGACACAATAGGTTGAGTTAAGTTACATTTGGTCAGGCTAGGTTGGCTTAGGTTTGGTTACGGTGGCTATGACTTTTGTGCTATACACTGCTATTCTGTGGATTTCTGCACTCTACAGTGCTCTAGATTATCCTGCTTTGCAACTGGTGAACCAAGAAGTAGTGGCCTCGTCTCGTCAGGTTTAGTTAGTCCACGTTTGGTTGTGTTAGTCTATTCCAGGTTTGGTTAGGACGTATTAGACTTTTCTCCGACACGCTGCCATTTGGTGGCTCCCTGCTCTCTACTGTGCTCTAGTGTATTCTGCACGGCTCTGGGGATCCCAGCGATAGTGTTCTCGGTACGATAGGTTATACTATGTTGCGTTTGGTTATATTACGTTTTGGTAGGTTAGGAGAGAGTACAGGGCTTTTGTGCTGTAAACTTGTGTTCGCTGGATTTCTACGCTGTGCATTTCTCTACTATACTCTGCTCTACTCTGTGATAGCCAGTAATAGTAGTCTCGGCACATTAAGTTTAGTTAGGCTAAGTTTGGATGGGTTACGTTAGTTTGGGTATCGTTCTTATAGCTTCGACCTTCGCGGTATACAATGCTACTTGGTGGACTTCTGCGCTCCACTCCGCTTTGGTATGTTCTGCTTGGCACTGTGGAGGCCTACGATAGTGGTCTCGGGACGTTAGCTTAGGTTGGGCTACGTTTGGTTTACTTCGTTTGGATAGGTTATGATAGGGTACCAACGACTTCTTTGCTATTCATTGATTTTCGCTAGATTACTACCCTCTACATTGCTCTACTGTACTCTGCTCTACTCTGGGGGCCAGTAATAGTGGTTCCGGCACTTTAGCTTCAGTTAGGATACGTTCGGCTATTTTACGTTTTTATAGGCTAGGAGAGGGTAGCTTTGACGTGTGTGCTATACACTGCTATTCGGAGGACTTCTGTGCTATGCTGTGCTCTTATATGCTCTGCTTGTCCCTGGGGAGGCCGAGATAGTGGTCTCGCCACGTTAGGTTGGGTCATGTTACGTTCGGTTAGGTTAAGTTAGGTTATGTTTGATCAGGAAATCTTCGACTCTTGTACTATTCGCCGCAATGCGGCCGATTTCTACACTCTACTCTGCTCTAGCGTATTCTACGTGGGCCTACGGAAGCCAGCAATAGTGGTCTCGGCACGATAGGTTTAGTTAGGTTACGCTTCGTTAGATTACGGTTGCTTCGGTTAGGTTCGAATTGCTTCGACTTTTCTGCCGTACACTGCGATTCTATGGATTCCCGCGCTTTAGACCCCTCGAATATTCTCTGCTTGTCTCTATGGAGGCCAGCAATACTGGTCGCCACAGGTTACGTTGATCCTGATTGCGTTAAGCTGTGTTAGGTTTCTCAGGGTTGGGACAGCATAGCTTTGACGCTTGTGCTCAAAACTGCTATTCTATGGAGTTCTGGTGTCCACCCTGCTCACAAATATTCTGCTTGTCTCTGGGGAAGCCAAAAGCAGTGTTCGGGGCACGTTATCTTGCGTTACGTTACGTTTGATTAGGTTAGGTTACGTCAGGTTAGGTTAGGATGTCTTCGACTTTTGTGCTGCACACTGCTATCCGGTGGATTTCTGCCCTCTACTGCGATCCAATATGCTCTGCTTCGCTCTGGGGAGCGCAAAAGCTGTGAACGCGGCGCGTTATGCAGTGTTAGATAACGTTTGTTCGGATAAAATTACTTTGGCTTAGGTTAGGATAGCTTTGACTCTTGTGCTCAACACAGCTATCCTATGGACTTCTGGGCACCAGTGAGCTCTATCATATACTGATTGACTCTGGGGATGCCTGCAATAGTGGTCGTTGCACGTTAGGTTGTGTTCTGTTAAGTTTCGTTGTGGTCTGCTTGTTTGGGTTAGGGATCTGTAGCTTTGACATCCCTGGCCTAGACCGTTATTTGGTGGATTTCTGCGCTCTACAGCTCTCGACAGTACCCGGGTGGAATCCGTGCGCCAGCAATATTGGTCTAGACACGTTAGGCTGTATTATGTTTGGTTTGGTTGCATTGCGATTGGGTAGGTAGTGGTAGGTTAAGTCTGGTTCGAATAGGGTATCTTCGGCTATTGTCCTTGACGCAGTAATGAAGACGTTTCCTGCTCTATGCCGTGCTCCAATATGTTCCGCTTGGCTCTGTGGATGCTAGCAATAGTGGCCTCAGCAGGTTAGGTTGAGTTAGGTTGCTTTTGGTTAGGTTATGCTTGTTTGGGTTGGGATTGGATAGCTTTGACTACCTTGGCAAGGAGTGTTATTGGGTATTTTCCTGCTATCTACTTTGCTCTACTCTACTCTGCTCGACCCTGGGGAGAACAGCAATCGTGGTCTCAGCTCGTTAGTTTGGGTTATGCTGCGTTTGGGTAGGTTATGTCTGTTTGGGATAGGTTTGGATAGCTTTGACTTTTCCGTTATACATCACGGTTCAATGGATTTCTGCGCTCTAACTTCCTCTAACATGTTCTGCTTGGCTCTGGGGAGGACATCTATTTGGTTCGACTCGGGATAAGTTGGGTTGTGTAACATTTGCTTATGTTACTGCTGGTTATGTTATGAGCGGATAGCTTCGACTTTTGAGCCATACGCTGCTATACGGTGGATTTTTGCCATCCACTGTGATCTGACTTGTTCAGCTTTGCTCTGGGAAAGGCAGCAATAGTGGTCTTGGCACGTTATGCTGAGATAGACTACGTTCGGTTGGGTTCGGTTAGGTCAGGTTTGATTATGATGTCTTCGTCTCCTGTGCTTCGAACTACAACGCCGCCTATATCTGTGATCCACTGTACTATAGTACATTCTGCTCGTCTCTGGGGATGTCAGCCATAGCTGTGTAGGTCGATTAGGTTCAGTTAGATTTCGTTTCGTTATGATAAGTTTGCCTATGTTACGCTAGGACAGCTTTGACTTTTGATCCATGCGATGCAATTAGGCGGATTTCTGCGCTCCACTTTGATCGCATATGTTCTGCTTCTCCTTGGTGATGCCAGGAACTGTAGCCGCTCGCGTTATGCAGAATTAGGCTACGTTATGTTTGGTTAGGTCCGTTAGGGGGTTGGATAGGATATCTCTGACTTTTGTGCTGTACACTGCTATTCGCTGGACTTCTGCGCTCTACTGTGCTGTGGTATGTCATGCTTGGCTCTGCCGAAGGCAGCAATGGCCGTCTCTGCACGTTACGCTTAGTTAGGCCATGTTCGGCTATGTTCTGTTTCCTTGGGTTAGGTTCGTGCAGCTCTGACTCTTCGGATTTACGCTGCCACTCTGTGGATTTCTGTGTCCCACTCTCCACCAATGTGTTCTGCATGTATCTGCGGAATCCAGCAATAGCACTCGAGGCTGGTTGGGTTGAGTTATGTTACGTTTGGTTATGTTATTATTGGATACGTTAGGAGAGGATAGCTTTGACTTTACAGCTATACTCTGCTATTGCGTAGATTTCTACGCCCTGCTGTGCTCTAATGTTTTCAGCTTTGCTCTGAGAAGGTCAGCAGCAATGGTCTCGGCAAGTTGAGTCAGGTTACGTTCGGTTGGGTTGGGTTAGGCTGCGATTGGTAAGTATAGCTTTATGTTTTGTGGTGTGCACTGCTATTCGGCGAATTTCTGCCGTCCTCTGCGCTCTAGTATGTCCTGCTGGGTTTGGAGAGAGCAGCAATGACTGTCTCAGCGCTATGGGTCGAGTTATGATACGTTTGGTTGTGTTCTGATAATTTGGGTTAGGCTTGTGTATCTTCGACTCTTCTGATGTACACTGCGATTATATGGATTTCTGCGTACTACTCTACACTAATGTGTTCTGCTTGGCCATGGGGACGGCAGCAATGCTGGTCGCGGCACGTTAGGTTGGGTAGGGTACGTCGGGTTACGCTACGGTTGGCTGGGCTAGGAGAGGGTAGCTTCGACTTTAGTGCTAGGGCCTGCTATTAGGTGCATTTCTGCGACATAGGGAGCTCCAACATTATTACTTTGTCTATGGGAAGGCGGGCAATAGTGGTTTCGGCACGTTATGTTGTGTTGGGTTACGTTCGGTCAGGTTGGGCTTGGCTAAGTTTGGTTGGGATAGCTCGAACACTTGTGTTCTACACTGCTATTCAGTGGATACCTGCTACCCCCTATGCTCTAGTATGTCCTGCTTAGCCCTGACGAGGACAGAAATAGCGGTTTCGGCACGTAAGTTTGAGTTACGCAATGCCTGGATATCATATGTTCCTTTGCATTAGGTTTGTGCAGCTGTGACTTTTCTGACATACACTGCGATTCCATGAACTTCTGCGTTCTACTCTCCACTAATGGGTTCTGCTTGGCTCCAGGAAGGCCATCAATGGTGGCCCAGGAACGTTTGGTTGTGTTATGTTACGTTTGGTTATGTTTCGATTGGTTTGGTTAGGAGAGGGTAGCTTTGGCTTTAGTGCTATAGTCCGCTATCAGGTGGATTTCTGCGCCCTACAGTGCTGTAATAATTGGAGCTTGTCCCTGGAGAGGCCAGCAATGGTGGTCTCGGCACGTTATGTTTTGCTATGTTACATTTGCTACGTTCTGATAGGCTGAGCTAGGCTGAGTTTTGTTAGGATAGCTTCAGCTTTTGTGCTGTACACTGCTATTCGGCGGATTTCTGCGATCTACTGTGCTCTAGTAAGTTCTGCCGTGCTCTGGGGATTGCAGCAATAGCAGCTTCGGCACGATAGGTTGAGTTAGGTTACATTTGGTTATGTTATGATTAGTTAGGATAGGAGAGAATGGCTTTAACTATAGAGCTACAGTCCGCTATTAGGCGGATCCCTGCGCCCCATAGTGCATTGATATTTTCAGCATGGCCCTGGGAACGCCAACGAGAGTGGTCGCGACTGGTTAGGTTGTGTTATGTTACGTGTGGCTATGTTCTGTTTAGATAGGTCGGCAGAGGAAAGATTTGACCTTAGATATATAGTCTGCTATTAGGTGAATTTCTGCGCCATACATTGCTGTAATATTTCCATCTGCGGTCTTTGAAGGACTGCAGTAGTTGTCTCGGCAAGTTATGTTGGGTCACCTTACGTTCCGTTTTGCTGGTATATGCCAATTTTCATTGGGACAGCTTAAACTTTTGTACTCTTCACTGCTGTTCTGAAGATTTCTGCCCTCCACTGTGCTCCAGTGTGTCATGTTTGGCTCTGGGGAGGGCAGCAATAGCCGTCTCTGCACGTTACGCTGAGTTAGTCTATATTCGGCTATGTTCTGTTTCTTTGGGTTAGGTTCGTGTAGCTCCGACTCCTTTCATGTACGCTGCGATTCTGTGGATTCCTGTTTTCAAATCTGAACTCATGTGTTCTGCTTTTCCCTGTGGAGGCCAGCAATAGTGGTCGCGTCTGGTTGGGTTGAGTTAGGTTACGTTTGGTTATGTTATTGTTGGATAGGTTAGGAGATGGTAGCTACGACCTTAAAGCTGTACTCTGCAATTGCGTGATTTTCTGCTCCCTACTGTGCTCTAATATTTTCATCTTTGCTCTGGGAAGGCCAGGAATGATCGTCTCGGCGCGTTATGTTGAGTCAGGTTGCGTTCGGTTAAGTTGGGTAAGGCTACGTTTGGTAAGGATAGTTTTAAGTTATGAACAGAATACGGCTCTTCGGTGGATCTCTGCGCCCTACTGCGCTCTGGTAAGTCATGCTTGGCTCTGGGGAGGGTAGCAATAGCGTTCTCAGCTCCTTAGTTTTATGTAGGCTATTTTCGGTTATGTTCTGTTGGATCGCATTAGGTGTGTGGAGCTTTGGCTCTTCTAGTGTACAGTACGATTCTATGGATTTCTGCGTTCTACTCTCCACTAATGTGTTATGCTTGGCTCCGCGGAGGCCAGCGATAGTGGTCGCGGCG
This sequence comes from Eufriesea mexicana, assembly GCF_001483705.2. Classification (NCBI taxonomy): domain Eukaryota; kingdom Metazoa; phylum Arthropoda; class Insecta; order Hymenoptera; family Apidae; genus Eufriesea; species Eufriesea mexicana. Next base: position 108,359 of record NW_016908195.1, on the reverse strand, counting down.
CGTAAGCATGAGATTGGTTGCGTCTGGTTATGGTAAATTGGGCTAGGTTAGAAGAGGTTAGCTTTGACTTTAGTGCTAGGGACTGCTATTAGGTGCATTTCTGCGACCTAGGAAGCTCCAACGTTTTCTGTTTGTCTATGGGAAGGCTGGCAATAGTGATCTCGGCACGTTATGTTGTGTTAGGTTACGTTCGGTTAGGTTGGGCTTGGCTAAGTTTCGTTAGGGTTGCTCGAGCATTTGTGCTGTACACTGCTATTCGGTGGATAACTGCGACCCACTATGCTCTAGTATGTCCTGCCGGGCTCTGGGGATGGCAGAAATATCTGTCTCGGCACGTTAGGTTGACTTATGCTATGTTTGGTTATGTTCTGTTCCTTTGGGTTAGGCTTTGGTAGCTTCGAGTTACCTGATATGCACCGCGACTATATGGATTACTGCGTTCTTCTCTCCACCAACAGGTTTTGTTTGGCTCTGAGGAGGCCAGAAGTAGTGCTCGCGGCACGTTATTTTGAGTTAGGTTACGTTTGGTTATGTTACGGTTGGTTAGGTTAGGAGAGGATATCTTTGGCTGTAGTGTTATAGTCTGCTATTGGGTTGATCTTTGCACCCTACAGTGCAGTAATAGCTTCGGCTTCGCTCTGGGAAGGCCAGCAACCGTGGTCTCTGCACGTTATGTTTAGTTAGGCAGCGTTCGGTTTGGTTGGGTTAGGATTGGTTTGTCCATGGTTGCTTTGACTTTTGTGATGTACACTGCTATGCGGTGGATTTCTGGGCTCTACTGTGATCCAATATGCTCTGCTTTGCTCTGGAGAGGGCAAAAGCTGTGACCGCGGCGCGTTAGGTAGGGTTGGATAACGTTTGATCGGATAATGATACTTTGAGTTAAGTTAGGGTAGCTTTGGCCCTTGTGGTCAGCACAGATATCCAATGGACTTCTGGGCACCAATGAGCTCTATCATATTCTGCTTGTCTCTGGAGATGCCTGCAATAGTGATCATTGCACGTTAAGTTCTGTTCTGTTACGTCCAGTTGTGGTCTGCTTATTTGTGCTAGGGTTGTGTAGTTTTGAAATCCTTGGCATAAACCGCTATTTGGTGGATTTCTGTGCTACACTCCTCTCGATAGTACCCTTCTGGAATCCGTGGGCCAGCAATAGCTGTCTGGGGTCGTTAGGCTGTATTATGTTTCGTTTGGTCGCATTGTGATTGGGTAGATTGTATTTGGTTAGGTCAGGTTCGGATAGGGTACCTTCGGCTATTGTCCTTTAAGCAGTAATGCAGACGTTTCCTGCGCTATACAGTGCTGTAATACGTTCCGTTTGGCTCTGTGGATGCCAGCAATAGTTGCCTGGGCAGGTTTGGTTGAGTAAGGTAACTTTTGGTTAAGTTACGTATGTTTGGGTTAGGATTGGATAGCTTCGACTACCTTGGCATGGAGTGTTATTGGGTATATTCCTACTACCCACTCTGCTCTGCTGTACTCTGCGCGACCCTGGGGAGGACAGCAATAGTGGTAGCTGTACGTCAGATTGAGTTAGATTACGGTCGGGTATGTTACGATTGGTGAGGCTAGGTGTGAGTAGCTTCGACTTTTGTGCTATACACTGTCATTCGGCGGATTCCTGCACTCTACTGTGCTGTAATCTGTTCACCTTGGCACTGGGAAAGGAGGCAATGGTGGTGTCGGCATATTATGTCATGTTATGCTACGTTTGGTTAGTATAGGTTATGTCAGGTTTGGTTAGAGTATCTTTGACCTTTGTGATATCCACTGCAATGCGGCGGATTTCTGCGCTCTACTGTGCTCTGCTTTATTCCGATTGTCTCTGCGGAGGACCAGCAGAAGTGGTCTAGGCCCGTTAGGTTGAGTTAGATTACGCGTTATGTTATACTTGGTTAGGTTACGCGAGGATAACTACGACATTTGCGCTGTAAGCTGCTATTCGGTGCATTACTGCTCACTACTGCGATTTAATACGCTCAGCATTGCTCTGCCGAGGCGACAAATGGTGGCTGCGTCAGGATAGGTTGAGTTAGGGTACGTTTGGTTTGGTTCGGTTTCGTTGGGTTATGTCGGGATATCTCTGACTTCGGTCCTGTACACTGTAATGCGGTGGACTTCTGCGCTCTGCTGTGCTCTAGTATACTCTGGTTGGCTCTGTGGAAGTCAGCAATAGCGGCCTTGGCGCGTTAGGTCGGGATAGGCTACGTTTGTTTATGTTATGCTTGATAAGGTTATACTAGGAGAGCTGTGACTTTTGTGCTATACACTGCAATTTGGTGAATTTCTGCGCTTCACTGGGATCTGGTTTGTTCAGCTAGGCCCTGGGGGATTCCGCAATAGTGGTATCGGCACTCTACTCTGAGCTATGCTACGTTTGGGTGGTTTAGGTTGGCCAGGTTTGGCTGGGTTATATTTAATTTTGTGCTTTACGCAGCAACGCAGCGGATTCCTGTGATCTAGTGTGCTCTCGTATATTCTGCTTGTCTCCGCGGCGGTCTGCTATAGTTAGGTAGTGCGGTTTGTTGGAGTTATGGTACGTTCTGTTATGATCCGATTGGCAGCTCAGGAGAGTATGGCTTTGACTTTTGTGCTTACACTGCTATTCGGCCGACTTATGAGCTCTGCTTTGACCTAACATGCTCTACCATGCACTGGGAGGCCAGAAGCAGTGGCCGCGACTCGTTAGGTAGCATGAGGTTACGTTTGGGCAGGTTATATCTGTGGGTTGGGTTTGGATAGCTTCGACTATTCCGCTGCACACTCCGATTTTATGAACTTCTGCGCTCTACTCTACACTAATATTCTCCGCTTGGCACTGTGGATGCCAGTAATACTCGTCGCTGCACGTTAGAGTGAGTTACATTACGTATGGTTTGGTTAGGATATGTTGGGTTAGGTTGAGTAGCTTTGACTATTGTGCCCAACACCGATATTCTATGGACATCTGTGCTCTACCGTGCTATGTCAAGTTCCGCTTGTCTCTGTGGAGGCCGGCGGCATTGGACTCAGCTCATTAGGTGTACTTGGTCTACCTTTGGTTAGGTTAGGTTAGGATACCTTTGGCTTTGTGCCTTACACTGCAACGCCGCGGATTTCTGCAGCACACTGTGCTCCAGTATATTCAGCTTGGCTCTGGGGATGTCAGCAGTTGTGGTCGCGGCACGTTATGTTGTGCTCTGTCACGTTTGGTTAGGTTTGGTTAGGTCAGGTATGGTCACGTTTTCCATGACTTTGGGCTGCACACTGCTCTTCGGAGGATTTCTACGCCATTCATTGCTCTGCCATGCTTTGCTCGACACTGGGGTTACCATCAATAGTGGCCCTGTTGCATTACGTTTGGTTAGGATACGTATAGTCGGACATGTTTGCCTGTGTTAGGCTTGGATACCCTTGAACTTCGTTGTATACACTATAGTACGGTGGGATTCTGCGCTCTACTGCGCTCCACTGTACTCTGCATGGCCCAGTAGTGCCCAGCATTGGTTGTCGCGCCTCGTAATATTGAGTTATTCCTCGCTTGGTTAGGTTATATTTGTTTGTGTTAAGTCTGGATAGCTTTGACCATACTGCTATACACAGAGGTTGTATGGATTAATGCGCTGTACTCTCCTCTAATATATTCTGCTTGGCTCTGCGGGGGCCAGCACTGGCGTCCGCATCACATTAGGCTGTGTTAGGACACGTTGGGTAACGTTAAGGTTGGTTGGGTTAGGAGATGCTAGCTCTGACTTTGTGCTATATACTGCTATTCGGAAGACCTCTGCGCTTCACTGTGATCTGGTATGTTCCTCTTGGATCTGGGAAAGAAGGAAATAGTTGTAACGACACGTGAGGTTAAGTTAGGTTACTTTTGGGTATGTCAGGCTCGTTTGGGTCAGGTTAGAATGGCTTCGACTTTTCTGCCATACGCTACCATTCTATGGACGTCTGCGCCTTACACTCCTCAAATATGGTCTGCTTGGCGATGTGGAGGCCAGCAGCAGTGGCCTAGTCACGTTAGGTTGGATTATGGTGCCTATGGATATGATACGTTTGGCTTTGTTAGGAAAGGACAGCTTTCACCTTTGTGCTATGCACTGCTTTTCGGTGAATTTCTGCGCTCTGCCTAGACCTAATATGTTCTGCTTTGCTCTGGGTAGGCCACAAACAGTGGCCGCGGCGCGTTAGGTAGATATATGTTACGTTTGGTTAGGTTGTACTTTCTTGGGTTAGTCTTGGATAGCTTTGACTTTTCCGCCATACACAGCGTTTCTATGGATTTCTGCTCTCTACACTCCTCTGGCATGTTTTGCTTGGCTCTTGAGAGTAGAGCAGTAGTCGACGCGTCACGTGAGTTTGAGTTATATTATGTTTGGTTAAGTTACGATTTGTTCGGTTAGGCTATGACAGCAATGTCAATTGCGCTGTACACTGTTATTCGGTGGATTCCTGCGCTCTGCTGTTGCACTAATATGCTCTGTTTGGCTACGGTGAGCCCAGCGATTGCGGTCCCGGTACGTTAGGTTGTGTTAGCCAACATTTGGTAAGGTCAGGTTGAGCAAGGTTAGGTTAGGATATCATAGACCTTTATGCTATACACAGAAACGCAGCTGATTTCTCTGATCTACTGTGCTGTAGCATATTCTGCTTGCCTCTTGGGCGAACAACGATATTGGTCTCGGCACGTTGGTTAAGTTAGTTTGGTTATATTACGTTCGTATATGTTAGGATAGGATAGTGTTGACAATTGTGCTTAGCACCGCTATTCGGAGAATTTCTGCGCTCCACATAGCTCTAGTATACACCGCTCGACCATCGGGTTGCGAGCAATAGTGGTCGCTGCACGTTAGGTTGAGACACGTTACATAGTTGGTTATGTTGTGCTAGTTTAGGTCTGGTTAGGGTAGCTTTGACTTTTGTGCTACACACTGCTATTCTGCGGGCTTCTGCGCACTACTGTGATGAAACATGCTCTGCTTTGATCTGGAGAGGCCTTAAATAGTGGCCGCGGTGCGTTAGGTTGCGTTGTGTTACAGTTGGTAAGTTTAGGTTAGGTTAGGCACGGTCAGGATACCTTTGACTTTTGCGCTATGCACTGCAATGTGGTAGTTTCCTGCGCTCTCCTGTGCCCTAGCATATTCTGCTTGGCTCTGTGGACTGCAGGAACAGTGGTCTCGGCACGCTTGTTTAATTTCGGTTACGTTTGGAATCATTACGTTTGGATAGGTTAGGATTGAATAGCGTCGACTTTTGTGATTTACCCTGCTGTTCGCTGGATTTTTGCGCTCTGCATTGCTCTACCATACTCTGCAAGTCTCTAGCGTGGCCGGTAATAGTTGTCTCATCACGTTACGTTGAGCTCGGTTACGTTTGGGTAGGTCAGGTTTGCTTGGATTATGATAGGATACCTTTGACTTTTGCGCTGCGCAACTGAAAGGCGGTGGCTGTCTGTGCTATACTTTGCCCTAATATGCTCCGCCCGACTATGGGGAGGACAGCAATAGTGGTCGTTGCGCGTTACTTTGTGTTAGCTTGCGCTTGGTGAGTTTACGGGAGGATATCTGCTACTTTTGTGCTATACACTGCTACTGGGTGGATTCCTGCGTACCACTGTGATCTGATATGTTCAACTTGTCTCTGGTAAAGACTGGCGTGGGGGGGGGGGGGGGGGGGGGGGGGGGGGGTCGTGATAGAAGCAGTGTCCGCGGAGCTTTCTGTATTGTTATGTTAGGTTAGGTAATGTTAGGTATGTTTGGTTTAGGATAGGATGCCTTTGACTTTTTCGCTGTACACATATGTGCGGTGCACTTCTGCGGTCTACTGTGTAGTAGTATGCTCTGCTTGACACTGGGGAGGTCTGTAATTGTTTTCTCGCCCTGTTAGGTTTATGTACGGTACGTGTGGTTATGTTGTGTTAGCTATGACTAGGTTCTGGTAGCTTCGACTTGTCTTCTGTACTCTGCGATTCTATGGATTTCTGCTCTTTATTCCACCCTAAGATGTTCCGCTTGGCACTGGGGAGGACAGAAAAGGTAGTCTAGGCACGTGAGGAAGGATTATGTTGCGCTTGGTCATTTTATATTTGGTTAGGCGAGGATAAGGTAACATTGACTTTTGCGCTATGCACTGCCATTCGGGGAACTTTTGCTCTATATTGTGCCCTAATGTGCTCTGCTTGTCTCCGAGGAGGACGGCAGTAGTGTTCTCGACACGGCAGGTTGAGATACGATACGTTCGGTTAGGCTATGGTTGTATGCATTAGGTTCAGGTAGCTTTGACCTTCTGGGCATAGATTGTTATTCGGTGGATTTTTGCTCTCTAGAGTGCTCGACTATACTCTGCTCGACTCTGGGGAGGACAGTAATGGTAGTCGCTGCAACTTAGTTTGTGTTATGGTACTTTCGGCTACGTTAAGATTTCTTTGTTTCGTAGAGGGTAGCTTTGACTTTTGTGTTATGCACTGCTACTCGGTAGAGCTCGGCGCTTTACTGTGCTCTAGCATATTCTACTTGGCTCTGCGGAGGACAGCAATAGTGGTTCCAGCACAATATTCTGAGCTATGTAACGTTCGGTTATGTTACATTTAGTTAGGTTACGAAAGCATAGATCTGACCTTTGTGCTGTACATTGATATGCGGCGGACTTCTGTGCTCTGCTGTGCTATAATATGCTCTGCTTGGCTCTGGGATGCCTGCAGTAGTGGTCTCGGCACGTTAGGCTGAGTTAGGTTAATTTTGTTCAAGTTAGGTTAGTCTGGGATGGGTTAGAACAGCATTCACTCCTCTGTTATGAATTCCCATTCTTTGGACGCCTGCACTCTACTCTCCCTTAACATGCTCTGCTTGGCGATGGGGAGCCCAGCAATTGTGGGCTCGGCTCGTTAGGTTTAGATATTCTACGCTTGGTTGGGGTAGGATGGGCCAGGTGAGGTTAGGGTATATCTGGTATTTGTGCTACTCGCTGCTTTCTGATGGCTCTCTGCGGTCTACTGTGCTCTAATGTGTTCTGCTTGGTTCTGGGGATTCCAGCAATAGCGGTCCCGGCACGTCAGTTTTAGCTAGGTTACGTTCGGTTTTATTACGTTTGCAGCGGTTAGGATAGAATGGCGTCGTCTTTTGTGATATACACTGCTATACGCTGGATTTCTATGCTCTTCGTTGCTCTACCACACTCTGCTCCACCCTGCGGGGTCCAGCAAAAGTGGTTGCTGCACGTTATGTTGTGTTACGTTACGTTTGGTTAGGTTTGGTTACGTTCGTTTGTGTTAGGTCAGAATAGCTAAGACTTTCGCGATATACACTATTATATCCTGGACTTCTGCACTCTGCTGTGCTCTACTGTATTCTGCTTGGCCGAGTGTCGTCCGGCAATAGTGTTCGTGGCTTTTTATGTTGGGTTAGGCTTCGGTGGGTTAGGTTATATTTGCTCGGGTTATCTTCGGATAGCTTTGACTTTTCTGCTATACACTGCCATTGTATGGGTTTGTGTCCTCTAAACTCCTCTAATATGTTCGGCTTGGCTCAGTGGAGGACAGAAATGGTGGCCGCGGCGTGTTCGTTAGAGTTAGGTTACGCTTGGTTAGGTCAGGCTTGTTTGGGTTAGGATAGGATATTTCGCACATTAGCGCATTACACTGGTGTGCGGCGGATTTCTGCGCTCCACTGTGCTCTAGTATGTTCTGCTTCTTTCTGGGGAGGATAGTAATGATGGTCTCACCAAGTTAGGTTGAGGTAGGCTGCGCTTCGTTGTCATGCTAGGTATGGTTAGGTTCGGATAGCTTTGTCCTTTCTGCTATGCACTGCGATACTATGGATTTCTGCGCTCTACTCTCCTCTTATATATTCTGCTTGGCTCTGGGGTGGCCAGCAGTAGCGGTCGCGGCTCGTTATGTTATGATAGGCTTCGTTTGGTTAGGTTATATTTTTTTGGGTTAGGTTTGTGTAGCAGCGACTTTCCTTCTTTACACAGCGATTCTATGGATTTCTGCTCTCTACACTTCTCTAGTATGTTCTGCTTGGCTCTGGGAACGACCGCAATATTGGTCTCGGCACCTTTTGCTTAGTTGGGCTACGTTTGGACGGTTTATGTTAGGACAGGTTAGGATAGGATGTCTTTACTTTTGTGCCTTATACTGCAACGCCTCGGACTTATGTGATCAACTGTGCTCTAGTATATCCTGCTTTGCTCTGGGGAGGTCAGCTGTAGTGGTATAGGTCGCATAGGTGGGGTCCTGTTACGTTTGGTGTGGTTAGGCTGCTACATGTTTGGTCAGCATGTCTCCGAACTTTGCGCTACGCACTGCAATGCAGTCAATTTCTACGCCCTACTCAGCTCCGTTGTATTGTGTCTGGATCTGCGGAGGCCGGTAATTGTGGTCCCGGCAAGCAAGGCTGAGATAGCATACGTTACGTTATGTTAGGTTACGTTATGGGCGGTTCACTTAGCTTTGACCTTCGTACTGTACACTGGTATCCGTTGGATTTCTGCGCCTGACTGCGCTCTTCTATACTCTGCTAGGCCATGGCGAGGCCAGCAACAGTGGTAGCGGCGCGGTTTGTTGAGATGGTCTACGTTTGGCCAGATAATGTTAGTTTGGGTTAGGTATGGGTAGCTTTGACGTTAATGCTGTAGAATGCCATTCTATGGATTTCAGCGCCCTACTCTCCACTCATCCATTCTGCTTTGCTCCGTGGGGCGTAGCAATAGTGGTCTAGGCACGCTAGGGTGGGATATATTATGCTAGGATACTTCACGTTTGGCTTGGATAGGACAGAATATCACAGACTTGTGCGCCCAAAACTACGATTCTATGGGATTCTGTGTTCTACTCTCCTCTAATATGATGTGCTTGGCTCTGTGCATGCCAGCAGCAGTGTTCGCGCCACGTTAGGATGAGGTTGGATACGTTCGGTTGCGTTACGGTTGCTCAGGTTTGGAGGGCCTAGCTACGCTGATATTCAGCGGATTTCTGTAATCTACTGTGCTCTAACATACTCAGCTAGGCTCTTGGAGGGCCTGAAAATAGTGGTATCGGCACGTTACGTTGAGTTAGGCTACGTTTGGTATGGTTGCGTTAGGTCACATTGGGGTACCTTTGACTTTTGTGCTTCACACTGCAATGCGGCGGATTTCTGCGCTCTGTCGCGCTCTAGTGTATTCTGCTTGGCTCTGTTTAGGCCAGCAATAGTGGTCTCGGCGCGTTAGGTTTGCTCAGGCTACATTTCCATATGAAAATTTTGGATGTGTTAGGAGAGAATATTTTAGGCTTTTATGCCATTCACTGCTATCCGGTAAATTGCGCCGCTCTACTGCGCTCTTATATGTTCTGCATGGCTTTGTGGTGGCTAGTAGTGGTGGCCATGGCACGTTATGTTGGGTCATGTTATGTTTCGTTTATGTGGGCTTGGAATGCTAGGTCAGGATTTCTATGACTGTTGTGCTATACGCTACTATTCGGTGGATTTCTGCGCTCTGCGTTGCTCTACTATACTCTGATGGGCTCTGGGGAGGCGATCAATGGCGGTCGCGGCACGTAAGTTTGAGTAAGCGTGTGTTTTGGTAGGTTACGCTTGGTTACGTTATGCTTGGGTATCTACGGCTTTTGTGATATTCACTGCAGTGCGGTGGATTTCTGCGCTCCTGTGTGCTCCAGTACATTCTGTTTGTCGCTATGGAGGCCTGCACTAGCGGTTTCGTCATGTAAGGCTGAGTTTGCTTACGTTCGGTTGGGTCAGGTTAGGAAACTACGACTTTTGTGCTATTCATTGCTATTCGGTTGATTTCTGCGTTCTAATATGCTCTAGTATGCTTTGATTGGCTCCGGGAGGCCAGCAATGTTGGTCTTGTCACGTTATGTTGAGTTACACTACGTTTGGATAGGTTAGGTTGGGCCTAGTTAGGTAAGGAAATGTTTGGCTTCTGTGTTGTACACTGCAATGCGGTGGATTTCTGCGCTACACTCTGACCTAATAAGCACTGCTTGGCTCTGAGGAGGCCCGCAATAGTGGTCTCAGCACGCTGGCTTTGTTTATGCTACGTCTGGTTATGTTACGTTTTTTCTATGTTAGGTTCCCACATCTTCCACTTTCGTGGTACACACTGCTCTTATATGGATTTCTGCGTTCTATTGTACTCTGGTATGTCCTGCTTGGCATTGGGGTGACCAGATATAATGGTCTCTCCACGTTGGGTTGAGTTATGTTACGTTTGATTACGTTACATTTCGTTAGGTTACTATAGGGTCGCTTTGACTTTTGTGCTGTACACTGCTATTAGGTGGATTTCTGCGCTCTATAGTGCTCTAATATTCCCTACTTGGCTCATGGGAGGCCAGCAATAGTGGCCGCGGCACGTTAGAGACAGAGAGGTTACGTTTGCTTTTGCCACGGTTGGTTGTGTTAGGCTATGTTACCTTTGACGTTTGTGCTATACACTGATATTCGGTGGATTTCCGCGATCCACTGTGCTCAAATATTTCCTGCTTCGCTCTGGTAATGCAGGAATAGTGGTCTCAGCAGGTTTGATTGTGTTATGTTACGTTCCGATACGTTACATTTGGTTGGGTGAAGATAGTGCAGCCTAGACTTTTGTGCTATACACAGCTATTCCATGGACCTCTGCGCACTACCCCCACCCAATATGTTATACTCTGCTCTGGGAAGAGTAGCAGTAGACGTCTCGCCAGTTTATGCTGTATTAGGCTACGTTTGGTTACTTCACCTTTGTTCATGTAAGGATGGGATATCTTTGGCTTTTGTGCTACTCGGTGCTATTCGGGGAGTTTCAGTGCTATCCTGTGCTCCAATATGTTCTCCTTGGCACTGGGGTGGCCAGAAGTATTGGTCTCGTCACGCTGGGTTAAGTTCGGTTACGTTTGGTTAGGTTACGTTATGTCAGGATAGGTTAGGATGTCCCTTACTTTTTCCACTGTAAACTGCTATTCTGTCGATTTCGGCGTTCTACATTGCTCTGCTATACTCTGCTTAGCTCTCGTGAGGTTATCAATAGCGGTCGTGGCACGTTATGTTGGGTTACGTTACGTCAGCTTATGTTACGTTTGATTAGGTTAGGATATGATAGCATGACTTTTATGCTATACACTGCAATGCGGTGGATTACTACGCTCTACTGTGCTCTAGTATATTCTGCTTCACTCTCGTCAGATAAGCAGTAGTGGTCTCTGTGCGTTAGGCTGATTTAAGGCACGTTCGCTTATGATACGGTCGGTTATGCCAGGATAGGGTAGCTTCGACTATTCTGTCGCGCACTGTGATTCTATGATCTTCTGCCCCCTAATCTCCTCTTACATGCTCTGCCTGGCTCTGGGGTAGGCAGGAGCAGAGGCCTCGGCACGTTAGGATTATTCGTGATATGTTTGGCTTGGCAAGGTTAAGTTAAGTCTTCTGGGGTAGGCAGGAGCAGAGGCCTCGGCACGTTAGGATTATTCATGATATGTTTGGCTTGGCAAGGTTAAGTTAAGTTAGGTTAGGGTAGCTCTAACTTTTGTGCTATACACTGCTAATCGGGCGACATCTGCCCTCTGCATTGCTGTGCTAGCATCTTCCTGTCTCTTGGGATGCACGCAACAACGGTCGTTGCACGTGTGGTTGAATTAGGCTACGTTCGGCTAGGTTACGACAGGATACATGTGACATCTGCGCTATACACTGCTATTCGGTCGATTTCTGCGCTCTACAGTGATCTAACTTTCTCTACCTTCCTCCGGGAATTCCAGTAATAGTGGCCGCGTCGCGTTAAGCTGAGTTATGTTACGTTTGGCTAGGTTAGGTTAGGATAAAATTGGTTTGGACGGCTTAGACTTTTGTGCTGTATACTGCAATTCGGTAGATATCTGCACTCTGCATTGCTCTACTGGCATCTCCTTGTCTCTGTGGAGGACAGCAGTGGTGGTCGTGGCACGTTTGTTTTATTTAGGGTATGCTAGGTTACGTTAGGTTAGGTTAAGTTTCGTTAGGGTGACATTGCCTTTTCTGCTATACGCTTCTATTCGGAGGATTCCTGTGACTGACGATGCTCTGCTATACTCTGCTCGTCTTTGTGGAGGCCAGTAATATCGTCTTCGGCAAGTTAGGTTTAGTAGGCTACGTTTGGTTAAGTTACGTTAGTTCGTGTTAAGCCGGGAAAGCTTTGCCTTTCGTGGTGTAAACTGCTGTTCGGTGGGCTTCTACGCTCTACTGTGTCCTAGTATGTTCTGCTTGGTTCTGGGGAGGCCAGCAATAGTGGTCTCGGCACGTGAGGTTGTGATATATAACGTTTGGTTGTGTTACGTGTGGTCAGGTTGGGATAGGGTAGCTGTTACTCTTGTGCCATACGCTGCCCTACGGTCGATTTCGTCCCTCTACACAGCTCTAGTATACTCTGATCGACTCACTGTGGGGCCAGCAATTGTGGTCGCGGCACGTCAGGTTGAGCTAATTACGTTTGGATGGGTTGGTGACGTTGCGTTTGGTAAGGACAGCTATGACCTTTGTGTTACACACTGCTATTCTTTGAGCTTCTGATCCCCAATGTGCGCTATCATACTCTATGACCTTTGTGTTACACACTGCTATTCTTTGGGCTTCTGATCCCCAATGTGCGCTATCATACTCCGCCTTTATCTGGGGACGCCAGGAATAGCGGTCGCGAAAAGATAGGTTGAGCTAGGTTACGTTCCGCTATGCTAGGTTGGGTTAGGTTTGGTAATGATGTCTTCGACTTTTGTGCTATAAACCGATATTCGTTTGATTTCTGTGCTCTAATATGCTTTAGTGTGTTCTGGTAGGCACTGGGGTGGCCAGAAATGAAGGTCTCTGCTCGTTAGGTTTAGTTAGTCCACGTTTGGTTTGGATACGTTAGTTAGGGTTGGCTTAGCATAGCTTCGACTTTCATGGAGTACACTGCTATTCTGTCGATTTCTGCGATCTACTGTGCTCTGCTATGTTCTGCTTGGCACGGGGGAGGCCAGCAATAATGGTCTCGTCTCGTTCGGTTTAGTTACTATATGTTTGGTTAGGAGAGTTTAGGTCACGTAAGGTTAGGACGTCACTGACGTCTGTGTAATTCGCTGGACTTTGGAGACTTTCTGCGCCATGCTGCGCTCGAGTATATTCTTCTTGGCACTGAGGAGGCCAGCAGTAGTTGTCCAGGCGCATTAGGTTGCATTTGGTTGCGTTTGGCTATGTCACGTTTGTTTAGGTTAGATAGGATGACTTTGACTTTTGCTCCATACGCTGCTATTCAGTGAACTTCTGCGCTCTACACTGCTCTACTATACTGTGCTCGACTCTGCGGTTGCCTGCAATAGTGGTCGCGACAAGATAGGCTGAGTTAGGTTGCGTTCGGTCAGGCTCGGTTGGGATAGGTCTGGCTACGATGGCCTTGACTTTTGTCTATACTCTCTTCTTCGATAGATTTCAGCGCACTACTGTGCTCCAGCATGTTCTGCTTCTCCCTAGGGAGCCAGGAATAGTGGTTTAGGCACATTAGGTTGAGATACAATACGTTTGTCTATATTATGTTAGCCTTGGTTAAGTTCGGATTGCTCCGAATTTTCTGCTACACGCTGCGATTCTATGAACTCCTGCGCACTACTCGCGGCTAATATGCTCCGTTGGACTCTATGGAGGCCAGCAATACTGGTCGCGGCATGTTAGATTGAGTAAGATTGCGTATGGTTACGTTAGGGTAAGTTGGGCTGGCTTAGGAAAGCATTGACCCTTGTCCACAACACCGATATTCTATGGACTTACGTGCTCTACTGTGTTCTATCACATTCCGCTCGTCTCTGTGGACGCCAGCCATAGTGGTCGCGGCACGTAAGGTTGAGTTATGTTACGTTTGATAAGGTTTGGTTAGGACAGGTTTGGCCATGATTCCTTCGACTTTTGTGCTCTGCACTGCATTGCCGCCTACTTCCACGCTCCATTGTGGTCTAGCACACCCTGCTTGGGTCTGCCAAGGCCAGAAGTAGTGGCCCCGGCAGGTTAGGTTGCGTTATGCTACGTTTCGTTAGGCTATGCTAGCATTGTTTAGATTTGGAGAGCTTTGACTGCCGTGGTTTGCACTGTTTCTCGGTGGATTTCTGCTCTCTACTGTGCTATAATATACTCTAGTCGACCCTGGGTAGGCCTGCAATAGTGGGCGCGGCACGTCAGTCTTAGTTAGGTTACGTTTGTCTATATTAGCTTTGGGTAGGTTAGGACAGGATGTCTTTGGCTTTTCCGCCATATACACCATTTCTATAGATTTCTGCGCTCTCCTCTCCTCTACTATGCCCTGCTTAGCTCTGCCGAGACTAGTAATAGTGGTTCCGGCACGTTAGGATGTGTCAGACTACGTTTGGCCATGTTATGTTTATGGCTATCGTTATCTCCGGATAGCTTTGACTTTCTTGGCATAGACTGTTATTCGATGTGCCTCTGCGATCTACTGTGCTCTACTGTACCCTGCTCCTATCTGGGAGGCCGGAAATAGTATTCGATGCACGTTAGGTTGTGTTAGGTTACATTTGTGTATGTTACGATTGTTTAGGTTAGGAGAGGATACCTTTGACCTTTTTGCCATACACTGCTACTAGGTGGATTTCTGCCGTCTACTCTGCTCCAATGTGCTCTGCCCTGATTTGAGGGGGCCAGCAATAGTGGTCTCGGCACGTTAGGTTGATTTATGCTACATTCGGTTAGGTTACGTTAGTTTGAATTAGGCTTGCACATCTTTGGGCTTCATGGTATACAAAGCTAATCAGTGGACTTCTGCGATCTACTGGGCTCTGGTACGTTCTGCTAGGTACTCGGGCGCCACCAGAAATAATGGTCTCGCCGCATTAGGTTTAGTTAGTCCACGTTTGGTTTTGTCAGGTTGGATTAGATAGCGTTAGGATATCCTTGATGTTTGTGCTATTCGCTGTCCTTTGGAGGCTCTCTGCGCTCTGCTGTGCTCTAGTATATTCTACTTCGCCCTGGGGATACAGCAATAGCGGTCTCGGAAGGTTAGGTCAAGTTAAGTTGCGTTTGGTTATATTACGTTTGGACAATTTAGGATAGCTTTGACTTTTGTGCTATACACTGCTACTCGGCGGATTTTGGCGCTCCGATGGTATCCGATATGATCAGCTTGGCTATGGGAAATACAGCAATAGCTGTCTTCGCACGTTACTCCGGGTTAGGCAACGTTCGTTTGGGGTAAGTTAGGTCAGGTTGGGTTGGCATATCTTTGGCTTCTGTGCTGTACACTGAAATGCCGCGGATGTCTGTGATCTACTGTGTTGTAGTATATTTTGCTTGGTCCCGGGGAGGTCAGCAATAGTGGTGTATGGCGGTTAGGTGGAGTTAGGTTACGTTTGATTATGCTATGTTTGATTACGTTAGGCCAGGGCAGCTTTGACCTTTGTGCTATGCACTGCTGCGCTGTGGATATCTGCGTTCCACTGTTACCTAATAATCTCTACTTTACATTGGGGAGGCCAGCAATGGTGGTCCCTGCTCTTTATGTTAAGATAGGTTACGTTTGGCTATGTTACAGTTTGTTAGGTTAGGAGAGGATAGCTTCGACTTTTGTGCTACACGCCGCCATTCGTTGGATTACTGCACTCTAATCTACTGTAATATGTTCTGCTCGACTCTGTGGAGGTCAGCAATAGTTGTCCAGGCACGTTAAGTTGAGTTAGGGTACGTTCGGCTATGTTATGCTGGCTTTGGTTAGGTTTGAATAGCTTCGACTTTTCCGCTATACACTGCGATCCTATTGTTTTCTGCGCCCCACTCTCCTCTGTTATGCTCTGGTTGCCTCTGTGGAGCACAGAAATACTGGTGGAGGCACGTTAGGTTCAGTTAGATTACGTTCGGTTGGGTTAGATTATTTTGGGTTAGGTTAGGGTGTCTTTCACTTTTTCGCTGTACCCACAATTGCTGGCCTCCAGAGAGACGGGCAGAATTAACCAGAGCACAGTAGTGCGCAGAAATCCACCGCAGTGTACTCAATAGCAAAAAAGTCGAGGATATGCTAACCCAACCAGACCTAACCTACCACTTTCTAGCGTAGCATAGCTCAACGCAACGTGCCCTGACGACAGCTCCTGGCCTCCACAAAGCCAAGCAGAAGATATTAGAAAAAAGTAGAGCACAGAAGTCCGCGAATTGCAGTGCACAGCAAATAAGTCTGGACTATAATAGCCTATCCACACCAAACGTAACATACACGAACGTAGCATAGCTCAACCTAACGTGCCGAGACCGCTGCTTCCGGCATCCACTGAGCCAAGCAGAATATAGTAGAGCGCTGAACGTCACACAAATGTACCGAATAGCAGTTTATGGCACGAAAGTCAAAGGTATCCTACCCTAATCTGACCTAACATAACCCAACCAAACGAAACATAAATCAACCTTACATGACGAGGCCAATATTTCTGGCATTCCCGGGGCTGATTATAATACAGTAGAGCACAGTACAGCGCTGAAATGCTCCGAAGAGCAGTGTATAGCACGGAAGTCTAAGTTAACATGACCTACCTTGGCCTAACCTAACTCAACCAAACATAACCTAATTCAACCTAGCGTGTCAAGGCTGCTACTGCTGGAATCCATAGACCCAAGCAGAGAATATTAGAGCAGAGCAGGGCGCAGAAATCAACCGCATTGCAGCGTATAGCACAAAAGTCAAACGTATCCTGACGAAACAATGCCAAACCTAACCCATCCGAACGTAGTGTAACTCAACAGCAAGTAAAGAAGTAGCCTATCCTAATCTAGCCAAACGCGACACAACCAAACGTAGCCTAGCTCCAACTAATATGACGAGACCACTATTGCAGGCCACCGTAGACGCAAGCCGTATGTACTAGAGCGCAGTAGTGTGCAGAAATCCACTGCACTGCAGTGAATAGCCTTAAAGCCGAAGATACCCTAACCTAACCTGACCTAACGTAACCTAACCAAGCGTAGCACAGCTCAACGCAACGTGCAGAGACCACTGCTCCTGGCCACACCAGAGTCACATGGAATGTAGTAGAGCACAGTTTATCACAGGAATAGACCGAACAGCAGTGTACAGCACGAGAGCTGCAGCTACAGTAACCAAACGTAGCCTAACCTATCCTAACAAAACGTAACATGGCTCAACATAACGTGCCGCGGCCACTATTGCTCGCCTACGCAGATTGGAGCAGATTATATTACAGCAATGTAGAGCGCAGGAATCCACCGAATAGCAGTTTTGTAGCACAAGATTCAAAGAAATCCTAACCGAGCCTTCCTATCCCAACCTAACAAAACGTAACCTTTTCCAAGCTAACCTGCCTGGAACACTAACACCGGCTACCCCAGAGCCAAGCGGGGCATATTAGAGCACGTTAGGTCGCAGAAACTCACCGAATAGCGGTGTACGGCACAAAAGACGAAGTAGCATATCCTAGCCTTGCCAAACTTGGTACATCCAAACTCAGTCTCACTCAACCTGACATTATGAGGCCACTATTGCTGGGCTCGACAGAGACAAGCTGAATGTACTAGACCACAGGAGAGCGCAGAAATCCACCGCATTGCAGTGAATGGCACAAAAGTCGAAGAAACCCAGTCTAACCAGACCTAACCTATCAAAACCAAGCGTAACCAATCCCAACCTAACGTGCCTAGCCCACTATTGCTGGCATCAATGTCATCAAGCGGGGCATATTAGAGGAGAGTAGAGCGCTGAAGCCCATGGAATGGCAGCGTATGGCACGAAAGTCAAAGGCATCCCAACATTACGCAATCAAGCTTAACATAACCAAACGTAACAAAGCCCACCTAGCGCTCCGAGACACATATTTCTGCCCTCCAAGATCCAAGCAGAACGTATTAGAGGTGAGTAGAGTGAAGAAATCCTTAGAATCGCTGTGCACAGCACAGTAGTCGAAGCTACCCTATCCTAACATAACCAAACGTTGCAGATATCAACCTAACGTGCCGAGACCATTATTATATAATGCTGGCCTACACAGAGGCAAGTTGAATGCACTAGAGCACATCAGAGCTCAGAAATCCACCGCAATGAAGTTTATAGCACAAAAGTCAAAGGTATCCAAACCTAACGTGTCCTTAACTAACCTGTCCAACGTAGCCTATCACAATGTAACCGGCCGCGACCACTATTACTCACCTCCCGACACCCGAGCAGGGTGTAGCAGAGAACTGTAGGGAGCGAAAGTCCACCGAATAGCAGATTATAGCACAAAAGTCGAAGACATCCAGACCTAACTTGAGCGGACCTGACCAACCCATACGTAACATATCACAAAGTGACGTGACACGACCAGTACTGCCGGCATCACGGCAGCCAAGCGTAGTATAGCAGAGCAATGTAGACCGCAGAAATTGACCGCATAGTAGTGTACAGCGTAAAAGTCAATGCCTTCATAACCAAACCCAATAAAACCTAATCTTACAGAGGGTGACATGGCACAAACAATCGCACTGCGGCCACTATTCCTGGCCCCAACGGAGCCAAGCAAAACATATTAGAGGAAAGTGGAGCGCAGAAATTCACCGCATGTCAGTGTATAGCACGAAAGGCTAATCTACCCTAAACAAACAAGCACTGACCAAACCTAAACAAACGTAACGTATCGCAACTGAACGTGCCACGACCATAATTTCTGGCCTCCCGAGAATCGAACAGTGTGTATTAGAGCAATGTGGCGCGAAGAAATCCACCGAGTGGCAATTTACAGCACATTATTCTAAGCTACCGTATCCTAACATAACCAAACTAAACATATCGCTCCACGACCGCTACTGCTTGTCTCCCCTGAGTCGAGCAGAGTATAGTACAGCCATACAGAGCATACGAATCCACAGAATAGCGGTGTATAGCACAAAATTCAATAGTCCATTGTCCTAAACTACCCAAACGTAATAGAAGCAAACGTAACATAACTTGAACTAATATGCCGAGACCAATATTGCTGGCCGCCCCAGAGACAAGCAGAATATACCAGCTCACAGAAGAGCGCAGAAAGCCTCCGCATAGCACTGTATAGCACAAAGGTCGGTGATACCCTAACCTAACCTGACCAATCCTACCATAAACGAACGTAGACTGTATATGCCTAACGAGCCGGGTCCACTATTGCTGGCTTCCACTACGCCAAACGGAACATATTAGAGGAGCGTAGAGCGCAGAAGTCCATAGAATGGCAATGTGTAGCAGAATGGTCAAAACTACACTAACCAAGCCCGGTCAATGCTACTCTGACCAAGCGTAGTCTAACTCAATCTAACGTGCCGATATCAGTATTGCTCCCCCCCCCCCACAGCGCCACGCAGAGCATATTAGAGCACGGCGGAGCATAGATATCGCCCGCATTGCATGGTATAGCGCAAAAGTCAGAGATATCCTGACCAAACCGGACCTAAGTTACCCTAACCGTACGTTACGTAACCAAACAAAACGTGCAGCGACAACTACTGCTGGCGTCCCCACAGGCAAGCAGGACAAATTAGAGAATAATAGGGCGCAGATATTTATCGTATAGCAGTGTATGCAACAAACGTCAAAGTGATCCTTTCCTAACATAAATAAACGTACCGTAACCACACGCAACCAAAATAGTCCTAACGCGCCGAGACCGCTATAGCTGCCCTCTTCAGAGTCAAGCGGAACACATTAGAGGTGAGTAGGCCGCAGAAGCCCATAGAATCTCAGTGCATAGTACAATAGTCGAAGCTAACCTATCCTAACATAGCCAAGCGTAAAATACACGAACGTTGCTTAAATCAACCTAACGCACCGAGACCAATATTGATCGCCTCCCAAGGGCCAAGCAGAATATACTACAGCACAGTAGAGCGCAGTGATCGCCGCATTGCAGTGTGTATCATAAAGGACATAGATATCGTAGCCCAAAGTGTCCTAGCCTAACCTAACCGAACGTAGACTAACAAAACGTCACGTGCCGTGAATACTATTGATGCACTCCCCAGAGTCAAGCAGAAAATACTGGAGCAACGTAGAGCGCTGGAATCCATCGATAAGCGGTGTACAGCATAAGAGTCAATGCCCTCTAATCCTAACCTAACCAAACGTAAAATATCCGAACGTTATCTATCTCAACCTCACTTGACGGGACCACTATTGCTGGCATCCCCAGAGCCAAGCAGTACATTAGAACACAGTAGAGCGCAGAAGTCCACCGAACAACAGTTTAAACCACGAAAGTCGAAGCAATCCGATCCTAACCCAAAATAGTGTAATCTAACCAAACGTAGCCTAACCAGAACTAACGTGCCGAGAACACTATTTCTGGCCTTCCCCGAGCGGAGCAGAGCATAGCAGAGCAATATAGAGCGTAGAAGTCCACCGAATAGCGATGTATAACGCAAAAGTCACAGCTATCCTCTCCTAACCTACTGAACCGTAACATTACCAAATATAGCCTTGTAAAACCTATCCAGCCACGACGGCCATTCCTGGCATCTCCAGAGCCAAGCAGAACGTATTAGAGCACGGTGGAGCTCAGAGATCCATTGAATGTCAGTGTACAGCACAGAAGTCATAGATATCGTAGCCTAACATGACCAAACACGGTATACCCTAACGTAACCAAAATCATCTTCGCGTGACCATACACATATTGCTGACCACGAGAGAGAAAAGCAGAATACACTAGAGCAAAGGAGAGCGCAGAGATCCGCCGAAATGCAGTGTACAGCACTAAAGTATAAGCTATCCTATCCTAACGTTGCCAAACGTAACCTAACTCAACCTACCGTGACGCAACCACAATTTCTGGCCCCCAAAGACCAAAGCAGAGCATGATAGATTAGGGTAGAGCGCAGAAATTCATAGAATCGCTGTGTACATCAGATAAGTCGAAGCTATCCAGACCGAACCATAGCTAACATAACATAGCCAAGCGAAGCGTATCTCAACCAAACTGTCCGAGACCACTACTACTGTCCTCCACAGATACAAGCAGGACATATTGGGACACAGTAGAGCGCAGTGATCCAACGAGCAGCAGTGTATAGCACAAAAGGCAAAGGCATCATGACCAAACCAAACATAACTAAAGCTTATGAAGTATGATGTAAGTAGAAACTAATTATTTCTGACCACCTCAGAGACGAGCAGATTACACTACAGCAATGTAGAGCGCAGAAATCCACCGAGTAGAATTGTATGGCACAAAATTCGAAGTTACCCTATCCCAGCCTAACAAAACGTAATATAACCGGATGCAAACGTATGCAACCTAACTTGCCTAGACCACTATTGCTGGCCACCCCATCGCCAAGCGTAACATATTAAAGGAGAGTAGACCGCAGGAGTCCAATTCTTGGCAATATATAGCAGAAGAGTCAGAGCTATCCTAACCTATCTTAACCTAACCTAACATAACGTAACCTAACAAACGTAACGATACGTGACATGAAGTTCCGAGATCACCATCGCTGGCCTGCCTGGAGACAAGCAGAGTGTACTAGAGCGCAGCAGAGCGCGGAAATCCAGCGAAAAGCAGTGTATAGCACGAAACTCAGAGCTACCCTCCACTACCCTACCCCAGCGTAACCTGACCAAACGTAAGATATCTCAAGCTTTCCTGCAGCGACCCCGATTGCTGGCCTCCGCAGTGTCGAACAGAGTATAGTGGAGATACGTAGAGCGCAGAAATCCACCTAATAGCTGACCTTGCCGAGAAAGTCGAAGCCATCCAAACCAAACCCAATCGAACGTAACCTAACCAAACGGAACCTAACCCAGCCTAATTTGCCGAGACCACTATTGCTGGCCGACAGAGCCAAGCAGAGCACATTATAGCACGCTAGACAGCAGAAATTCATCGAACAGCAGTGTACAGCAGAAAAGTCAGAACTATCCCCTCCTAACCTAACAAATCGTAACATAACCAAACGTAACCTATCCCAACCTATCGTGCCCAGAGCACTATTGCAGAACTCTCCAGAGCCTAGCCGAATAGTCTAGAGCGCTGTAGAGAGCAGAAGTCCGCCGCATTGAAGTGTAAAGCACAAAAGTCAAAGATACACTAACCTAACTTGAACTAACCTGACCTAACCGAACGTAACATATCTCAACCTATCCTGCCGCGACCAGCATTGCCGGCATCCCCAGATCCTAGCCGTGCACACTAAAGCACAGTGGATCATAGAAATCGACCGCACTGCAGTTTAAAGCACGAAAGCCAAAGATACCCTGACCAAACTTAACCCAGCCTAACCTGACCGAACGTGACATACCCAAACCAAATGTGCCGCGACCACTATTCCTGGCATCTCCAGAGACAAGCAGAATATGATGTAGCACAGTAGAGCCGGGAAGTCCAAGGAATAGCAGTGTTGAGCACGAAAGTCAGATCTGCCATGGCCTAACCCTAACCTAACTCAACCAACACAAAACTAATCCAACTGAACCAAACGTGCAGCGACATGTATTGATCGCCCCCACAGAGACAAGCGCAGCTTAATAGAGGAGAATAGGGTGCAGAAATCCGTAGAAACCCCGTGTATAGCAGAAAAGTAGAAGCTACACAAGCCTAACCCGACCAAACGTAACCAAACTCGACCTAACGTACCTCGTCGAATATTCCTGGCGTCCCCAGAGTCGAGCGGAGAATAGTATAACTGTTTAGAGCGCAGAGTACCACCGAATAGCTGTGTACAGCTCAAAATTCATGGCTACCCTGTCCCAACATAGACAAACGTAACATAACCAAACGCAACATAACACTGCGTAACGTACCGAGACAACTACTTCTCTCCTCCGCATAGCCAAGCAGAAAATACTAGAACACAGTTGAGGGCGGAAATCCACCGAATGGCAGTGTATAGCACAAAAATTGAAGCCATCCTAACCAAACAGAACCAAACCTAGCCACTCTCAGCGCTGCATATCTTAGACGAACGTGCCACGAACACTATTGCGGGCAATTCCAGAGACAAGCAGAGGATAGCCGAGCAATGCAGGTCGCCGATATCAGCAGATTACCTGAGTATGGGACAAAAGTCATAGCTATTCTGACCAAACATAACCTAACCTCACCTGACCAAGCCAAGCGCAACATGACCCAACCTGACGTGCGTAAACCACGCTTGCTGGCCACCCAATCACCAAGCTCAACATATTAGCGGAGATTAGGGCGCAGAAGCATTGCTTGGCTCTGTGGAGCCCAGCGATAGTTGTCCCGGCTCGTTAGCTTTAGTTTGCAAACGTTTGGTTAGGATAGAATAGGCCAGGTTATGTTAGGATATCTTTGACTCTTGTGCTATACAGTGCTATTTGGAGGCCTCCTACGCTATACTGTGTTCTGGTATATTCTGCTGGTCTCTGTGGAGATCAGCAGTATTGGTCTCGGCACCTTAGGTAGAGTTAGGCTTCGTTTGTCTAGGTTACGTTGGCCTCGGTTAGGATAGGGTAGCTTAGACTTTTGTGCTACACACTGATATTCCGTGGTTTTCTGCGCTATACTGCGATCCAATATCCCATGCTCTGATCTGGGAATGCCACAAATTGTGGCCGCAGCGCGTTTGATATTATGCTACGTTTGGTCTGGTTAGTTTCTTTTGGGGTCGGTAAGGATTTCTTTGACTTTCGTGCTGTGCACTGCCATTCTACGGACCTCAGCGCTGTACTCTCCTCCAATATGCTCTGCTTGGCGCTCGGGAGGCCGGTGACGGCGGTCGCTGGACGTTAGGTTGGGTCACATTACATTTGGATATGCTAGGATACGATGTGTTAGGTTGGGATAGCTTTGACTTTCTTCCTACACACTGCTATTCTATGGACTTCTGCGCTCGGCTGTGCGCTACCGCACTCCGCTTGTCTCTGTGGACGCCAGGAATAGTGCAAACGGCACGTTACGTTGTGTTATGCTCTGTTTCGTTCGGTTAGGCGTGGTTAGGCTTTGTTAGGATAGCTTTGACTTTTGTGATATACGATGCTATTCGCACGATTTCGGCGTTCTACATTACTCTGCTACACTCCACTTAGCTCTCGGGAGACCAGCAACAGCGGTCGTGTCACGTGAGTTCTTGTTGCGTTACGTCTGCATTTGTTACTTATTGTTAGGTTAGGACAGGAAACCTCCGACTTTTGCGGTACACTCTGCTATTCGGCGGATTTCTGCGCCCTCTTATGCTCTAATATGCTCGGTTTGGCGCTGGAGATGTCAGCAGTAGATGTATCGGCACGCTAGGTTGAGTTAGGCTTCGTTTGGCTATGCAACGATTCGTCAGGTAAGGTTAGGACACCTTTGACTCTTGTGCCTTGAACTCCAGTGCGGCGGATATCCGCGCTCTCCTGTGCTCCAGTGTATTCTGCTTCGCTCTGGGGAGGACAGCAATGGTGGTCTAGGCTAGTAACCTTCAGTTTGCTTAGGTTCGCGTGCGTTGCGTTTGTATAGGCTTAGGAGAGTGTAGTTTCGACTTCTGTGCTGTACTCTGCTATTCGGTGAATTTTTGCGCTCTACCGTGGCCTAATGTTCCCTCCTTTGCTCTGGCTATACCGGAAATAGTGGCTGCGACTCGTTTGGTTCAATTAGGCTACGTTCTGGTAGGTTCCGCTTGGTTGGGTTACGCTGGGATATTCAAGAACTTCGCACTATGCACTGCCGTTCTATGGAGCTCTGCGTTCGACTGTCCCCTAATATGCGATACTTGGCGATGGAGAGGCCAGTAATTGTGGGATAGGCACGTTAGGTTGGAATTGGTTACCTTTGGTTTTGTCAGGACAGGTCAGGTTAGGTTAGAATATCTCTTACTTTCTGCTTTACACTTCAATGCGGCAGAGTTCAGAGCTCCACTGTGCTCTAGCATATTCTGCTTGTCTCTGAGTAGGTCTACGTGCCACGACCACCATTGCTCGAATACCGAGTGTTAAGCAGAGTATAGCAGAGCAATGCAGAGCGCAGATATCAACCGTGTAGCAGTGAATGGCGCAAAAGCCGACATTATTCTGTTCAACCTAACCAAGCGTATCATAGCCAAGCGTAGCCTAACCCGAACTAAAGTGCCTACAACACTATTCCTCACCTCTCAAGAGAAAAGTAGAATATACTAGAGCACATTAGAGCGCAGAAGTCGGTCGCAATGATGTCTAAAGCAGAAAAGTATTGGATATCCTAGCTTAGCCTGACATAACCTAGACAAACCAAACGTAACCAATCACTACCTAACTTGCCTAGCCCACAATTGCTGTCCTCCCCGTCGCCAAGCGGGTCATATTAGAGGAGAGTAGTGCGCTGAGGTCTATAAAATGGCAATGCATAGTACGAAATTCAATGGTATACTAGCCTAACACGAACAAGCCTAACCCAACCAAACGTAACGTAACGCAACCTCGCGCGCCGCGGCCAATATTTCTGGAATTCCCATGGCAAAGAAGGCGATATTGGATCACAGTAGTGCGCAGATATCCACCGAATAGCAGTGTACACCGCAAAAGTATAAGTTACTCTAGCCAAACATAACCCAACTCACAACAGACAGACGTAACCTAACTAAACCTGTGGTGCCTAGGCCTCAATTGCTGACCTCCCCAGAGCAAAACAGAATACACCATAGTATAGTAGAGCGCGGAAATCCGCCGCAATGAAGAGTAAAGGACAAAAGTCGATGACACCCAAACATAACCTGACATAACCTAACCTAACCAAGCGTAGCAAAGTCGTAGCTAACGTGCCGGGACCACTACTGCTGGCCTCCGCAGCGACAACCAGAGCACATTAGAGCAAAATAGAGCGCAGGAATCCACCGAACAGCGGTGTATAGGGCGAAGGTCATCGCTTCCCTTTCCTAACTTAACCAACCGTTACATAGCCTCACGTAACACATCTCAAAGTAACGCGGCGTGACCGCTATTGGTGTCCTCCGTAAAGCCATGCAGAGTACACTCGAACGCTGTAGAGTGCAGGTATGCACCGAATAGAAGTGCATTGCGCAAAGGTCAAAGCTCTCCCCTCCTAACATATCCAAATCTAACGTAAGCAAACGTAATCTAACTCAACCTAACGTACCGCGACCACTATTGCTAGCCTCCACACGGCAATGCAGAACATATTACAGGAGAATAGGGAGCAGAAATCTATAGAATCGCAGTGCATAACATAAACATCAAAGATATCCGAACATTACCCGTGCTAACATAAGCTAACCAAACGCAACCCAACTCGACCTAACATACAGCGGCCACTATTTCTGGCCTCCCCACAGCAAGGCAGAGCACATAAGAACACATTAGAGCGCAGAAATCCACCGAAACGCAGT
>NW_016908195.1:66438-81866 GCF_001483705.2 Eufriesea mexicana | reverse complement strand
AATAGCGGAGTAGAGCGCAAAAGTCGAAACTACCCTGTCCTAACCCATCCAAACGTAATATAACCGAACGCAACATAACTTAACCTAACGTGCCGGGACCACTATCTCTGGCCACCCCAGAGCCAAGCAGAGTACACTAGAGCAGAGTAGAGCTCAGAAAGCCACCGACTAGCAGTGTGTAGCACAAAAGTCAAGGATATCCTAATATAACTTGGCAAAACATGTCCTGACTAAACATAGAATAGCTAAACCCGACGAGGAGCGGCCCCTATTGCTGGCCTCGCCATACACAAGCCAAACGCATTAGAGTATTGCGGAGCGCAGGAGTCACCGAACTGCAGGGCATAACACAAGGGTCCATGCCACTCTAACCAAACGTAACCTAACCTAGCCTAACCAAACGTAATATAGCCCAACCAATCGCGCCACAATCGACATTGCTGGCCTGCACTGAAGCGAGTGGAGTACAGTAGATCTATGCAGAGCGCACGTATCCACCGAATAACGGTGTACAGCACAAAGGTCAAAGCTATTCTCTCCTAACATAAGCAAACGTAACGTAAACATACGCAACATTACTCAGCCTAAAACGCGGAGACCTCTACACCTGGACCACGCATAGCCAAGCAGAGTATACAAGGGCCAAGTAGAGCGCAGTAATCCACCGTATAGCATTGTGCAGCACAAAAATCAAAGCCATTCTGACCAAACATATCACAACATGACCAAGGCGAACGTATCGTATCTCAGCTAATCGTGCAACGAACGCTATTTCTTGCCTCTCCAGGGCCAAGCAGCATATACTGGTACACAGTAGAACGCAGTAATCCACCGCACTGCAGCTTATGGCAGAAATGTCAAAGGTATCCTAACCCAATCTGTCCTAACCAAACATAACCGAATGTAGCCTAACCAAACATAGCGAGCAGCGACCATTATTGCTGGTCTCCCTGTAGTGGAGCAGAGTGTAGTGGAGCCATGTAGAGCGCAGGAATCCAAAGAATAGCAGTGTATAGCACAAACGTCGAAGCCATAATGACCAACCTTGTCCTACCCTAACCAAACCAAGCGTAACATAACTCAAACAAACATGCCGCGACCACAATTGCTGGTCTCCCCACAGCGAAGGGGAACACATTAGAGCACACTAGAGCGCCGAAATCAACCGTATAGCAGTGTATAGCGTAAAAGTCAAAGATATACTATCCTAAGCTGACCAAACGTAACGTAACCAAACATAATAGAAAGCGCCCCGACGTTCCGAGACCACTATTGCTGCACCCTTGACCTAAGTAGAACATAGAATGTAGTCAATAGAATGGCAGTGTATAGCAGAAAGGTAAAAGCTATCCAAGCATGACTCATGCTAACGTAACCTAGTCAAACGTAACCTAACGCGACCTAACGACCCACGGCCACTATTTCTCGCCTGCGCAGAGCAAAGCAGAGCATATTAAAGCACAGTAGAGCGGAGAAATCCTCTGAATATCAGCGTACTGAGCAAAAGTTGTAGCTATCCCCTCCTAACCTGACCAAACGTAACACATCCAACCGTAACGTATCGTACGCTGGGGTGCCACGACCACCATTGCTGGCCTAACGAGAGCCAGGCAGAGTATAGCAGAGTAATGTAGGACACTGCAATCGACAGAGCAGCAGTGTGTAACACAAAAGCCAAAGATACCCTAACGCAACTCAAAGTAACCTAATCTAATCAAACGTAACACAACTCAACCTATCGTGCCGAGACGACCATTTCTGGCCTCCCCAAAGTCAAACAAAACATATTAGAGAACACTAGGGCGCCGACACCCACCGAATTGCAGAGTATAGCACAAATGTCAAAGGCATCCAAACGAAACTTAACCTTACCTAACCTAACCGAACGTATCGTACCTGAAATTAGCGCGCCGCGACCGGCGTTTCTGGCCTCCGCAGAGTCGAGCAGGATGTAGAAGAGCAATGTAGAGTGCAGAAATTCACCGAAACGCAGTGTATAGCACAAAAGTCAAAGTTATCATGTCCTAATACAACCAAACGAAACATAGCCAAACGTAACGTTGCTCAACCAAATGTACCGAGACCAATATTGCTACACTCACCACACCGAAACAGAACATATTACAGGGGAGTGGGGTGCAAAAATTGATAGAATCGCACCGTACAGCACAAAAGTCAAAGCTATCCTGTCCTAACTTGTCCAAACGTTACATAACCGAGCGTACCCTAACTCAAGCTAACGGGTAGAGATCACTATGGCTGGCCTCTAAAGAGACAAAAAAAATATACTGGAGTACAGTTGGGCGCAGAAGTCCGCCGCATTGCGTTGTATATCATAGGAGTCGAAAATACCCCAACTTAACCTCACCCGCTGTAACCTAACCAAACGCATCGTAACACAACATAACGTGCCGCGACCACAGCTGCTGGCCACACTGCGCAAAGCAAAATATATTAGAGCACAGTCGATCGCGGATATCCACTGAGAGATAGTGTACAGCACCAAAGTAAGAGCAATCAAACCAAGCCCAACCAAACCTAACCAAACCAAACGTAACATAGATCTAGCTAACGTGCCGAGACCAATATTGCTGGCTTCCAAAGGTCCGAGAAGAGCATACCAGGTCACAGTAGAGCGCAGAAGCCATACGAGAATATCAGCCTATAGCACAAAATACAAATCTACCCAACCCTATCCAAACCAATCGTAGCTTAACCAAACGTACCCATACACAACCTAACGTGCCGCAATCACTATTGCTGACCTCCACGGATCCAAGCAGAGTATATTATACGAGAGTATATCACAGAGGTCCATGGAATCGCAGTGCACAGCAGAAAAGTCAAAGCTAACCAAACCTAACCCAAACCATCGTGACATATACAAATGCAGCATAACACAACGTAACGTGACGCGAAGCAGAATATATTAGAGCACAGTGGCTCGCAGAAGGTCACAGAATAGCAGTGCACAGCACAAAAGTCAAAGCTATCCTATCTTAGCCTAGCCGAACGCTACATAACCGAAAGTATCCTACCACAAACTAACGTGCCGAGAACAATATTGCTGCTCCCTCTAGACCCAAGCAACGCATATTGGAGTGCCTGTAGAGCGCAGAAATCCTCATAAGCGCAGTGTATAGGACAAAGGTATAAGCTGCCACATACTAACCTAACCGAACGTAGCATAGCCATACGTAACACAGCATAAATTAACTTGCCGCGACCATTACTGCTTGCCACCCCATAGCCCAGGATAAGCCATTACCTGAGAGTAGGGCGCGAAAATCAATAGAATCGCACTTTATAGCTCAAAAGTCAAAGCTACCCCATCCTAAGCTGACCAAACCCAACACACACGAACGTAACGTAGCAAAACCTAACGTGCCGAGACCTCTGCTCCTGGCCCCCACATAGCCAAGTAGAATATGCTTGGGCACAGGAGAGCGCAGAAAGTCACCAAATATCAGTGTACAGCACGAAAGTCAAAGCTATCCTAACCGAACTTAACACAACCTATCGTAACACAACGTAGCCTACTTCAATGTATCGTGCCGCGGCCACGGCTTCTGGCCTTCCTAGAGGCAGGCAGTATATAGTAGGACACAGTAGATCGCAGAAGTCCACCTACTAACTGTGTGTAGCACGAAAGTCAAAGTCATCCCAACCAAGCTTAGCCTAACCTAACCTAACCGAACGAAACGTAACTGAACCTATCGTAGTCAAAGTCATCCCAACCAAGCTTAGCCTAACCTAACCTAACCGAACGAAACGTAACTGAACCAATCGTGGAATGGCCACCATTGCTGAAGTCCACAGAGTCGAGCAGATTATAGTAGGACAAAGAAGAGCGCAGAAATCCACCGAATAGCAGTGTATGGCGCAAAGTCAGAGCTATACCTTTCTAACCTAACCAAACCCAACGTAGCCAAGCGTGACCTTCCTCAACCTAACGTGCCGAGACATATACTGCTGAACTGACCAGTGCAAGCGGAGCATGTTAGGGCGCAGTAGGGCGCTGAACTCCATAGTATCGCAGTGTATAGCGCAAGAGTCAAAGCTATCCTGCCCTAACCTAATCAAACGAAACAAATGTGGACCTAACGAGCCGAGGCCGCTATTGCTACACTCCCCAGGGACAGGCAGAGCATACTAGAGGAGATCAGGAGGCTGAAATCCACAGAATCGTGGTGTATATAACAAAAGTCAAAGGCGTCCAATCCTAACCTAATCAAACGTAACAGAGCAGAACCTACCTTATCTCAACCTAACGTGCCGAGACATTTATTGCTGAACTCTCCAGAGGCAAGGAGAAAATATTACAGGAGTGTGGAGCGCAGAAATCCATAGAATTGCAGTGTTTAGCAGAGAAGGACGAGAAACAAAAATATAGCCCCATCTACGGCAACCTAACCAACCGTAACCTAACACAACCTGACGTGCCGCGGGCACAATTTCTGGACTCCCCGGAGCAAAGCAGAGCTTAGTAGAGCACGCTAGAGCGCAGTAATCCGCCGAGCAGACGTTTATAGCAGAAAAGTCAAAGCTATCCTATCCTAACGTAACCAAGCATAATATAGCCAATCGTAACATAACTGAACCTATCGTGCCGGGGCCACTATTGTTGGCCTCCCCAAGGGACCCGCAGGATATACTATAGCACAGTAGAGTGCAGTAGTCGGCTGCATTGCATTGTACGGCACAAGAGTCAAGGATGTCCTGTCATAACCAAACAAATCGCAGCATAACCGAACGTAACATGACTAAACCTAACATGCCTAGCCAAATATTGCTGGACTCCCCGTCGCAAAGCAGGGCATATTAGGGCACAGTAGAGCGCAGAAGACCTCAGAAAGGCCGCGCATTGCACGAATGTCAAAGAAACCCTAACCACCGCAGCGTAACGCGTCGAGGCCGCCATTTGTGGTATTCCCAGGTCAAAGTAGATTATACTGGAGCATAGTTGAGAGCAGGAAGCCACCGAACAGCGGTGTATGGGACAAAAGTCACAACTATTCTCTCCTAACCTATCCAACCGTGGCACTACCAAGCGAAGCCTAGCAAAACCTTTTGTGCCAACACCACCGTTTCCACACTCCCCAGAGCCAAGCAGAACATACCAGACCACAGTAGTTCACAGGATTCCGCCGAATAACATTGTAAAGCACAAAAGTCAAAGTAGCATGACCGAGCCTAGCACAACCCAACATGACATGGCAGATACTGCTGACATCCACAGAGACATATAGATTATTCTAGAGCACAGTACATCGCAGGAATCCTCCGCATTGCAGCGAAGAGCACAATAGTCCAAGATATCCCAACATAACCTGATCTAGCCTAACCTAACCAAACGTAGGGTAGCTCAAAGGAGCGTGCAGCAACCACTGCTGCTGGACTTCACAGAGCCAAGCAGAATACAGTAGAGCACAGTGGATGACAGGAACCCGCCGGAAAAATGTGCACAGCACGGAAGTCGTAGCAGCCATAGCCTAATATAACCTAACATGACCTAATCAAGCATAGCCTAACTCAACGTAACGCGACGCGAAAGTTGCTATCCTACCCGGGGCAATGCGGAATATAGCAGACCACACTAGTGCGCAGAAATCCACCGGATTGCAGTGTATAGTACGAAAGTAAAAGCTATCCCAACCGAACCTAACGCAACCTAACCTAACCAAGCGTAACGTAACACCACCTAGCGCAACGAGAATAAATTAGAGCACAGTAGAACGCAAAAATCCACTGAGTGGATTCGAAAGCTGCTCTATCCTAACATAACCAAACGTAACATAGCTCAACCCAAAGTGCAGAGGCCACTATTGCTGGCCTAACCTGAGCAAAGCATAAAATATTAAAGTACAGTAGAGCGCAGCAATTCTCGAAATTGCAGTGTATAGCAGAAACGACGAAGCTACCCGGACATAACACAGACACACGTATCCTAACCTAACGAAGCGTATCTCAACATAACTTACAGCGATCTATATTGCTGGCATCCCCATGGCCATACAGAATGTATTAGAGCAGAGTAGAACTCAGGTGTGCACCGGATAACAGTGTACAACGCGAAAGTCAAAACTGTCCCAACCTAACCTAACCTAACCTAACCTAACGAAACGTAACCAAGCACAGTCTTACCCCCCCCCCCCCCCCCCGAGCAAGGCAGAAAATATTAGCGCGCAGTAGAGGACAGAAATGTGCCGAACAGCGGTATGCAGCACAAAAGAGGTAGCTATCCTATCCTAACATAAGCAATCGTTACAAGGCCAAACGTAGCATAACGCTATCCAACGTGCCGGGACCACCATTGCTACCCTCCCCATAGCCAAGCAAAATATACGAGACGAGGATCAAGCGCCAAAAATCCATATATACGCAGTGCATAGCAGAAAAGTCAAAGCTATCCAAACATAATCCAAACAAACGTAGCCTCACCAAACGTAGTCTACCACAATTTATCGTGCCGGGGCCACCATTGCTGACCACCGCATGGCCAAGCAGAATAAAGTAGAGCACAGTAGAGCGCAGAAATCCTAGGAATGGCAGTGTATCGCACGAAAGTCACAGCTATCCACGCCGAAATGTACCTAACCTAACCTAACAAAACGAAATATAAATCAACCTAATGTGCCGAGGGGACTAAAGCCGTCCTCCCGACGGCCAATCAGATTATAGCAGAGCGCAGGAGAGCGCAAAGAGCCACTGAATAAGAGTGTATAGCACGAATGTCGAGGATATCCATACCGAACATAGCCAGACATGACCTGAGCAAGCGTAACATTACCCAACCATACGTGCCGAGACCGCCCTTGTTGGCCTCCCAAGTTCCAATCAGAAAATATTAGCGCACAGTAGAAAGTTGAAATCCACCGAATAGCAATGTACAGCACGAAAGTCCAAGATTCCCTATTATAACATTGCCAACCTTAATGTAGCAAAACGTAGCTTATCTCAACCTGACGTGCCTCGACCACAATTGCTGACATCCCCATAGTCGAGCAGAAGATAGAATTGGGGAGGAGCCTTCAGAAATCCATGGAATCGCAGTGTATATTACAAAAGCCAAAGCTGCCCTATCCTAACCTGATCAAACGTAGCATAGACAAACGTTACAGAGCTCAATCTTACGTGCAGAGACCACGCTTGCTGGCCTCCCTAGATGCAAGCAGAAAAGATTAGAGCTCAGTCGGGTGAAGAAATCCTCCGATTAGCAGTGTCTAGCACAAAAGTCGAAGCTATACTGTCCTAACTTAACCAACCGTGAAATAACCAAACGTAACATGAGAACACCTAACATGCAGCGCCCACAACTGCTGGTCTCCCGGGGTCGAACAGAACATAGCAGAGGAGAGTAGCGCACAGTGATCCATAGAATAGCAGTCTATGCCTGGAAAGTCAAAGCTATCCAAACCTAACCCAAACAAACTTAACCTAACCGAACATAACATAACCAATCGCGAACCAAATCCAACCGAACGTGCCTAGAGCAGTATTGCTGCCCTCCACATCGCGAAGCACAATATATTATAGGAGAGCAGCCCGCAGGAGCGCATAGACCAGCCGAGTATAACATAAATGTCAAAGATACCCTAACCTAGCTATCCCAAAGCGAACTTAACTGTACGTGGCATAACTAAAAATAACGTGCCGAGACTACCATTGCTGGCGCCCCAGGGCCAAGCAGAGCATTTTAGAGTGGCGTAGAGCGTAGAAATATACCGAAGAGCAGTGTATAGCACGAAACGCAACTCTAACCTTTCATAACCTGTCCAAGCGTAATATTAGCGAACGTAACATGACGTGCCGAGACCACTAACGCTGGCCTCCCAAGAGGCAAGAAGAGTATACTAGAGCACAGCAGAGCGCAGAAATCCACCGAATATCTGTGTATGGCGCAGAAGTCAAGGCTGCCGTTATCTAACCTAACCGATCCTAGCATAACCAAACGTAACGTAACACAACATAACGTACTGGGAAATCTGTTGCTGAAATCTCCAGAAATAAGCAGGACGTATTACTGGGGACTAGAGAGCAGAGGGCCACCGAATAGCCGTGTATAGCACAGGAATCAAAGCAATCCTCACCTATGATAACCATACGTAGCAGAACCGTACGTAGACCAACTCAAAATAACTTGCCACGGCCACTATTACTGGCCTCCCTAGAGCCAAGCAAAATGAACTAGAGCACAGTAGAGCGCAGAAATGTGCCGCTGTTCGGTGTGCAGCACAAAAGTCAAGGATAGCCTGACCTAACCTGATACACCCTGACACAAACAAACGCAGCGTAACATAACATAACGTGTCGCGACCACTGTTCCTGGAATCCCCGGAGCCAAGCAGAAAATATTTGAGCAGAGTAGATCGAAGAAATCCACCGAAAAGCAGTGTATAGCGCAAATGACATAGCCACGATCCCCTAACCTAACCTAATCTAACCTGACCAAAAGTAACCTAACACAACCTAACGTGCTGCAACCAAAATTACTTGCCTCCCCAGATTAGGCCAGAGGTTAGTAGAGCAATGTACAGCGTAGAAATCCAGCGAACAGCTGTGTACAGCTCAAAATTCGAAGCTACTCTGTCCTAACATGTCCAAACGTAGTAAAGACAAACGAAGCATATCTCAACATAACGTGCCGAGACGACAATTACTGGCATGCCCAGAGCCAAGCAGCACGTACTAGAGCACAGTAGAGCGCACCAATCCACCGCACTTCTGTGTATATCTCAAAAGCCAATGGTATCCTGACTTAACCGAGAACAGCCTAACCTAACCAAACAAACATACTCTATCTAAACATAACTTCACTCTACCTAACGCGCGGCGGTCACCGCTTCTAACCACACCAGAGGAAGCAGGGCATACTGGTGCATAGCAGAGCGCAGAAATCCACCGAATAGCAGTGTGTAGCACAAAAGCCAAAGCTGTCCTTCCCCGACTTGACCAAACGTAGCATACCCAAACGTAATCTATCTCAACCTAACGTGAAGCGACCTCTGATGCTGGCATCCCCGGAGTCGATACAGGTATAGTAGAGCACAGTAGAGCGCAGAGATGAACCTGATAACAGTCTCTGCCAAGAAAGTCTAAGCTATCCAAACCTAACCAAAACAAACACAGCCTAACGAAACGTAACGTAGCCCAACATAAAGAACCGAGACTACCGTGTCTGGGCTCCCCAGGGTCAGGCAGAGCACGTTAGATCACAGAGGAGCGTAGAAATCCGCCGAATAGCGGTGTATAGCACAAAAGTCAAACCTATCATCTCCTAACATGCCCAAACGTAATATAATCAAGGGTGCCCCACCTTAACCTAACGTGACGCAATCACAATTGCTGGCTTCACCACAGACAAGTAGAATACGATAGAGCACAGTACAGCACAGACGTCCATAGGATATGTGTTGAGCGCATATATCGAAGTTAACCTAACGTAACCCAACCAAACGTAACCAAACTCAAACTTGCGTGCCGAGGCCATCATTTCTGGCCTCTCCAGTGCCAAGCAGAACATACTAGAGCACAGTAGAGCTCAGAAATTCAACGTTTAGCAGTGTATATCACAAATGTCAAAGCTACCACATCCTAACATAACCAAACGTAACGTAACCAAAAGTAGCCTAACTTCTCCTAACGTGCCGATACCTCTATTGCTGCCATCCTCAGAGCCGAACAGATCATATTAGAGGAGAGTAGATAGCAGAAGTCCACCGAAAAAATGTTTATACCACGAAGGTCAAAGCAATCCATACCTAACCCAAACTAACGTAACACAGCCAAACGTGACCTAACTCAAACCAAAATGCAGGGAACACCGCTGTTGGCATACCGAGAGTCGAACAGAGGATAGTAGAGATATGTAGAGCGCAGGAGACCACCGAACAGCAGTGTATAGCACAGAAATCAAAGCCACCCTCTGCAATCTTTTCCAAGCCTAACCTAACCAATCGTAGCATAACCCAGCATAACGTGCCACGGCCATTATTGCTGGCATCATCAGAGACGAACAGAGCACAGCGGACCAGCGAATAGCAGCGTATAGTACAATGGTCAAAGTTACCCTGTCCTAATCTAATCAAACGTATCTTGACAAAACCTAACGTGCTTAGAAGTCCACCGAATATCAGTGTACATCTCAAAAGACGTGGGTATCCTATCCTAACCTGACCAATCGTAACATTACCAAACGTAACCGAAATCAACCTGACGTGCCGCCACCGCTATTGCTGGCCTCGCCAGAGCGAAGCAGAAAATGTTAGGCGTGAGTATAGCGCAGAAATCCATGGAATCGAGGCGTACAGCAGAAAAGTCGAGAAAACCCACCCCTAACC
This sequence comes from Eufriesea mexicana, assembly GCF_001483705.2. Taxonomy (NCBI): domain Eukaryota; kingdom Metazoa; phylum Arthropoda; class Insecta; order Hymenoptera; family Apidae; genus Eufriesea; species Eufriesea mexicana. The sequence goes on along the minus strand of NW_016908195.1, from coordinate 71,526 downwards.
CAAACTAACGTAACCTAGCCTGACATAGTCATACTCAACATAACGTGCCGCGACCTCTATTACTGGCATCCATAGGGCCAAGCGGAACATACTGAAGCACAGTAGATCGCAGAAGTCCACCGAATAGCAGTTTATAGGACAAAAGTCGTTGCTATCCTCATCTAAACCAAACAATAGTAACATAACCGAGCGTAACATAACTCAATCTAACGTGGCGCTGCCTGTATTGCTTGCTACCCCAGAGCCAAGCAGAACATACTAGAGCACAGTAGGGCGCAGAAATCCACCGCATAGCAGTGTATAGCACAGAAGTCAAAGCCACACTAACCAAACACAACCCAACCTATCCAAACGAAATGAAACATGTCTCAAACAAACGTGCTGCGGACATAATTGCTGGCCTCCCCAGAGACAGGCAGAACATATTAGAGCACGGTAGAGCGCAGAAATCAACCGCACAGAAGTGTATAGCACAAAAGACGCAACTATCCCATTCTAACCAAACGTAACCTGACATAACCAAACGTAACCTAACTCAACCAAACGTGACACGGCCATTATTGCTGATCTCCACAGAGCAAATCGGAATAAACCAGAGCACTGTAGTGAGCAGAAATCCGCGGCATTGCAGCGTAAAGCACAAAAATCAAAGATAAACTAACCGAACCTGACCTAACCAAACCTGACCAAACATAACTTAACTCAAGCTTTCGTGCCGCGACCACTATTGCTGGACTCCCCAGGTTAGAGAAGAGTATATTAGAGCAGTGTGGAGCGCAGAAGTACACCGAACAGCAGTGCACAGCGCAAAAGTCAAGGCTACCCTATACTAACCTATGCAGACGTAGGATAGGCCATCGTAACCCAACTGAACCTGACGTGCGGCGGCAACTATTGCTGGCCACCCCAGAGCCCGGCAGAACATATTAGAGTGGAGCAGGGTGAAGAAATACATGGAGCCGCGGCGTACAGCAGAAAAGTCAAAGAAATACGAACCTAACCAAAACAACGTAACCTAAGCAAACGTAGCATGACTCAACATAACGTGCCGCGAACACAATTACTGGCCTCGCCAACGCCAAGCAAAGTGTAGTAGATCACAATAGGGCGCAGAAATCCACCGGCTGACAGTGTAAAGTACGAAAGTCTTAACTATTCTAACCGAATCTTATATAACCTTACATAACCAAACGTATCACATCTCAACGAAACGTGCCGAGACCAAAATTGCTGTCCTCCGAGGTGCCAAGCAGAAAATATTAGGGCGCAGAGGAGCGTTGAAATCCCCCGGGTAGAAGTGTAGAGCACAAAAGTCAAAGCAGTCCCATCCGAACCTAGCGGAACGTAACGTAGCAATGCGTAACCTATCACGATCTAAAGTGCCCAGACCACTATTCCTGCCCTCCCTAGTGACAGGCAGAAGGTATGGGAGGAGAGCAGAGCGTAGAAGTCCATAGATGGTAGTGTATAGCACAAAAGGCAAAGCCACCCTGTCCTAAACTTACAAAATGTGACATAACCGAAAGTAACTTATCTCATCCTAACGTGCCGAGGACACTACTGCTCGCCACCCCAGAGCAAAGCAGAAGGAACTAGAGCACAGTAGATCGCAGAAATACACATCATTGCAGCTTATAGCACAAAAGACAAAGATATTCTGTCCTAACCGGTCCTAATCTAACCTAACCAAGCGTAGCATAAGCCAACATAATGTGCCGGTACAGCAATTGCTGTCTTTCCTACATCCAAGCTGAGCATATTAGAGCACGGTAGGGTGCAGAAGTCCGTCGAATGGCATTGTACAGCACAAAAGTCAAAGCGACCCTCCTATTACCTAACCAACCCTAACATAACTAAACGTAGTCTGACTCAAGCTAACGAGCCGAGACCACTATTACTGGCCACCCCAGTGTAGAGCAGAGAATATTACAGCACAGTAGAGCCCTGAAGTCTATAGAATAGCCGTGTTGAGCACAGGTGTGAAAGCTATCCTAACCTATCCCAAGGAAACATGACCTAACCAAGCGTAATCTAACACAACCTAACGTGCCGCGACCACTACGTCTGGCCACACCAGAGCAAAGTAGAGCATATTAGAGCGCAGTAGAGCGTCCGTACCCTCCGCAATTCAGTGTAGAGCGCAAAAGTCAAAGATATCCTAACCTAACCTGTCGTAACCAAACCGAACCAAACGTGGCCTAACTCAATATAACGTGCCGAAAACGCAATTGCTGCCTTTCCCACTGCCAGGTTCAACACAATAGAGCAGAGTAGATCGCAGAAATCCACCGATTCGCAGGGTTCAGCACAAAAGTCGGAGCTATGACCTCCTAACGTAGCCTATCCTAACATACCCAATAGTAATCTAACTAAACCTAACGTGCCGCAACCGCTACTGTTGGCCTCTTCACCGCGAAGCAGAACATATTGGAGGAGAGTAGAGCGCAGAAGTCCAAGTAATGGCAATGTATGGCAGAAAAGGTGAAGATATCCTAACCTAACGCAGACGTATCGAACCTGTCCAAACGTAACATAACTCAACCTAACGTGCCGGTACCACTATTGCCGGCCTCCGCCGCGCCAGACAGTATGTGCTACAGCACAGTAGATCGTAAAAATCGACTGCAATGCAGCGAAAAGTACAAAATTCATAGGCACCCTGTCTAAACCTAAGCTAACCTAACCTAACCAAACGTAACATAACCAGACGTAACCCAGCTAATCCCAAAGTTCCCAGACCACTACTCCTGGCCTCCGCACAGCCAATCAGGATATACCAGAGCACAGTAGAATGCAGGAATACGCCGCATGGCAGTGCAAAGCGCAAAGGACAAAAATATCCTAATCTAACCTCACGCAACCTCACCTAACCAAACGTAGTATAACGCAATATGATGTACCGATACCTATATAGCTGCCACTCCCAGAGACAAGCTGAACATATTAGTGCACAGCAGAATGCAGAAATCCGCCTGATGGCAATGTGTAGCACAAAAGTCAGACCTATCCTCTCCTAATATGATGAAACGTAACGTAACCAAACGTTACCTAACACAAACTATCGTGCCGAGACCACTATTTCTAGCCGCCTCAGAGCCAAGCTGTGTATGCTAGAGCACAGTAGAGCTCAGAAATAAGGCTAATGGCAGTAAATAGCGCAAAAATCAAAGCCATTATAACCAAATGTATCCCAACCCAGACTAGCCAGTCGTACCATAACACAACCTACAGTGTCACGACTACTATTGCTGCCCACCTCAGATTCGAGCAGCGTATGGTACAGCAATGTAGAGCGCAGAAAGCCACCGAGTAGCAGTGTATGGCACAAAGGTCGAAGTCATCCTATAGCAACCAAAGCAAACGAAGCATAACCAGACGCATCCAAATCTTACCAAACGTGTCTACATCCCTGTAGCTCGCCTCCACATCGCCATGCAGAACATAATAGAGGAGAGTAGGACACAGAAGCCCATATAATGGTAGTGCATAGTAGAAAAGTTGAATCCATAGTAATCTGACCCAAACCAACATAACCTAATCAAACCTAACCTAACTCGAACTAACGTGCCGAGACAACAATTGCTGGTCTCCCCAGAGCAAAGCAGAGCACCTTAGAACACAGAAGAGCGCAGAAATCCACCGAATAGCAGTGTATAGCGCAAAAGACGACTCCATCCTATCATAACCTATCCAAACGTAATATAAACAAATGTAACCTACCATAACCTAACATGCTGAGACCACAATTGCTGACCTCCCCAGAGTAAAGCAGAGCATATTAGAGCACCGTAGAGCGCGGAAATCAACCATATGTGCGTGTATAACACGAGACTCATAGCTATCCTATCCTAACCAGGCCAAGCGTAACGTAACCAGACGTAATATATCTCAGCCTAACGTGCCGAGACCACTATTGCTGCGCTTACCAGAGCAAATTAGAACATATAAGATGGGTCGGAGCGCATAAATCAATAGAATCTCAGTGCATAGCACAAAGGTCGAAACTATCCTATCCTAGCAAAGACTAACCTATGCCTACCGAGCGAAACCTAACACACCCTAACGTGCCGAGACCCCTATTGCTGGCCTCCCCAGATTCGAGAGGAGTATAGTAGAGCACAGTGGAGTGCACGAATCCAACGAATATCAGTCTATGCCAAGAAAGCCATAGCTCTACGAACATAACCCAAACAAACGTAACATAACCAAACGTAACATAACTAAACCTAACGTACCGAGACCACTATTGTTGGCCTCCCCAGAGGCAAACGGCCCACATCAGAGCATAGTGTAGCGCAGAAGCTCTCCGAATGGCAGGGAAAAGCAGAAATGTCAAAGATATCCTCTCCTGACCCATCCAAACGCAATATAACCAAACGTATCCTAGGATAACCAAAAGTGTCGAGACCACTATTGCTGGAATCCCCATTGCCAAGCATAATATACTAGAGGACAGAAGAGCGCAAAGTGCCACCACATAGCAGCATACAGTACAAAAGTCAAATATATCGTGACATAACCTGAACAAACCTACCCCAACCAAACGTGGACTGACTAATCTCAACGAGCCGAGACCACTATTTAAGGCTTCTTCAATACCAAGCAGAACATATTGGAGCACATTAGGTCGCAGAAATCCATCTAATAGCAGTGTATAGCACAAGCGTCAATGCCACCGTAGCCAAATCTAATACTGCCTGGCCGAACCATGCGCAACCTGGCTCAAACTATCGTGACACTACCACTGTTGCTGGCCACCCGAGAGTCGAGCAGGATATATTAGAGCTCAGCTGAGCGCAGAAAACTACCGAAAAACCGTTTATAACTGTAAAGTCATAGCCATCCTGACCAAACGTAGCCTAATCTGACCCAATCAAACGTAACCTAACAAACCCTGTCGCTCCACGACCGCTATTGCTGGCCTCCCCATGGTCGAGCAGAGTATACTAGGGCAATGAAGATCGCAGAAATCCACCGAATATCATTGTATAGCACAAAAGCCAAAGTCATCCTATCCGAACTTAACCAAACGTAACATAACCAAGCGTAACATATCTCGAACTAACGTGCCCGCACAACTATTGCGGA
>NW_016908195.1:52448-60183 GCF_001483705.2 Eufriesea mexicana | reverse complement strand
ATCCTAACCTAACCTGTCGTAACCAAACCGAACCAAACGTGGCCTAACTCAATATAACGTGCCGAAAACGCAATTGCTGCCTTTCCCACTGCCAGGTTCAACACAATAGAGCAGAGTAGATCGCAGAAATCCACCGATTCGCAGGGTTCAGCACAAAAGTCGGAGCTATGACCTCCTAACGTAGCCTATCCTAACATACCCAATAGTAATCTAACTAAACCTAACGTGCCGCAACCGCTACTGTTGGCCTCTTCACCGCGAAGCAGAACATATTAGAGGAGAGTAGAGCGCAGAAGTCCAAGTAATGGCAATGTATGGCAGAAAAGGTGAAGATATCCTAACCTAACGCAGACGTATCAAACCTGTCCAAACGTAACATAACTCAACCTAACGTGCCGGTACCACTATTGCCGGCCTCCGCCGCGCCAGACAGTATGTGCTACAGCACAGTAGATCGTAAAAATCGACTGCAATGCAGCGAAAAGTACAAAATTCATAGGCACCCTGTCTAAACCTAAGCTAACCTACCCTAACCAAACGTAACATAACCAGACGTAACCCAGCTAATCCCAAAGTTCCCAGACCACTACTCCTGACCTCCGCACAGCCAATCAGGATATACCAGAGCACAGTAGAATGCAGGAATACGCCGCATGGCAGTGCAAAGCGCAAAGGACAAAAATATCCTAATCTAACCTCACGCAACCTCACCTAACCAAACGTAGTATAACGCAATATGATGTACCGATACCTATATAGCTGCCACTCCCAGAGACAAGCTGAACATATTAGTGCACAGCAGAATGCAGAAATCCGCCTGATGGCAATGTGTAGCACAAAAGTCAGACCTATCCTCTCCTAATATGATGAAACGTAACGTAACCAAACGTTACCTAACACAAACTATCGTGCCGAGACCACTATTTCTAGCCGCCTCAGAGCCAAGCTGTGTATGCTAGAGCACAGTAGAGCTCAGAAATAAGGCTAATGGCAGTAAATAGCGCAAAAATCAAAGCCATTATAACCAAATGTATCCCAACCCAGACTAGCCAGTCGTACCATAACACAACCTACAGTGTCACGACTACTATTGCTGCCCACCTCAGATTCGAGCAGCGTATGGTACAGCAATGTAGAGCGCAGAAAGCCACCGAGTAGCAGTGTATGGCACAAAGGTCGAAGTCATCCTATAGCAACCAAAGCAAACGAAGCATAACCAGACGCATCCAAATCTTACCAAACGTGTCTACATCCCTGTAGCTCGCCTCCACATCGCCATGCAGAACATAATAGAGGAGAGTAGGACACAGAAGCCCATATAATGGTAGTGCATAGTAGAAAAGTTGAATCCATAGTAATCTGACCCAAACCAACATAACCTAATCAAACCTAACCTAACTCGAACTAACGTGCCGAGACAACAATTGCTGGTCTCCCCAGAGCAAAGCAGAGCACCTTAGAACACAGAAGAGCGCAGAAATCCACCGAATAGCAGTGTATAGCGCAAAAGACGACTCCATCCTATCATAACCTATCCAAACGTAATATAAACAAATGTAACCTACCATAACCTAACATGCTGAGACCACAATTGCTGACCTCCCCAGAGTAAAGCAGAGCATATTAGAGCACCGTAGAGCGCGGAAATCAACCATATGTGCGTGTATAACACGAGACTCATAGCTATCCTATCCTAACCAGGCCAAGCGTAACGTAACCAGACGTAATATATCTCAGCCTAACGTGCCGAGACCACTATTGCTGCGCTTACCAGAGCAAATTAGAACATATAAGATGGGTCGGAGCGCATAAATCAATAGAATCTCAGTGCATAGCACAAAGGTCGAAACTATCCTATCCTAGCAAAGACTAACCTATGCCTACCGAGCGAAACCTAACACACCCTAACGTGCCGAGACCCCTATTGCTGGCCTCCCCAGATTCGAGAGGAGTATAGTAGAGCACAGTGGAGTGCACGAATCCAACGAATATCAGTCTATGCCAAGAAAGCCATAGCTCTACGAACATAACCCAAACAAACGTAACATAACCAAACGTAACATAACTAAACCTAACGTACCGAGACCACTATTGTTGGCCTCCCCAGAGGCAAACGGCCCACATCAGAGCATAGTGTAGCGCAGAAGCTCTCCGAATGGCAGGGAAAAGCAGAAATGTCAAAGATATCCTCTCCTGACCCATCCAAACGCAATATAACCAAACGTATCCTAGGATAACCAAAAGTGTCGAGACCACTATTGCTGGAATCCCCATTGCCAAGCATAATATACTAGAGGACAGAAGAGCGCAAAGTGCCACCACATAGCAGCATACAGTACAAAAGTCAAATATATCGTGACATAACCTGAACAAACCTACCCCAACCAAACGTGGACTGACTAATCTCAACGAGCCGAGACCACTATTTAAGGCTTCTTCAATACCAAGCAGAACATATTGGAGCACATTAGGTCGCAGAAATCCATCTAATAGCAGTGTATAGCACAAGCGTCAATGCCACCGTAGCCAAATCTAATACTGCCTGGCCGAACCATGCGCAACCTGGCTCAAACTATCGTGACACTACCACTGTTGCTGGCCACCCGAGAGTCGAGCAGGATATATTAGAGCTCAGCTGAGCGCAGAAAACTACCGAAAAACCGTTTATAACTGTAAAGTCATAGCCATCCTGACCAAACGTAGCCTAATCTGACCCAATCAAACGTAACCTAACAAATCCTGTCGCTCCACGACCGCTATTGCTGGCCTCCCCATGGTCGAGCAGAGTATACTAGGGCAATGAAGATCGCAGAAATCCACCGAATATCATTGTATAGCACAAAAGCCAAAGTCATCCAATCCGAACTTAACCAAACGTAACATAACCAAGCGTAACATATCTCGAACTAACGTGCCCGCACAACTATTGCGGACACACACAAAGCCAAGTAGAATATACTGGAGCGTAGTAGATCGCAGGAATCCGCCGCATTGAAGCGTAAATCGGAGAAGTACAAGATATCCTAACATAACCTGACAGAATCTAACCTACCCGAAAGAAGAATACCGCAACCTAACGACACGAGACCACTATCACAGGTATCCCCACCGCCAAGCAGAGTATATGAGCGCATAGTAGAGCGCAGAAATCCACCGAATAGCAGTGTAGGGCGCGAAAGTCAAAGCTATCCTGTCATAACCTTGACAAACGTGACATAAGCAGACGTAACGTAGCCAAAACCCTGGTGCCACGAACGCTATTGCTGGCTTCACGAGAGCGAAGCATAGTAAAGCAGAGCAGTGCTGAACGCTGAAGTCGTCCGAATAGCGGTGTACAGCACAAAAGTGAATGCTATCCTAACCAAGCGTGTTCAAGCCTAACCTAACCAAACGTAACGTAACACTCCCTAACGTGCCGAGAGCACTATTCCTGGCGTCCACAGGGACAAGCAGAGAGTGATAGCGCACAGCAGAGCACAGAGGTCCATATAGTGGCAGTGTGTAGCACAAGGGTCAAAGCTATCCGAACCTAACACAACGTAACCAAGTCTAGCCAAACGTAATCTACCACAACCTAACGTGCCCCGAATAATATCGGTTACCTCCGGAGAGTCAAGCAGAGCATAGCAGAGCAATTTAGAGCGCAGGTATACACCGAACAGCGGCGTGCAGCACATAAGTCTAAGCTATCTTCTCCTATCCTAGCCAAACGTAACATAGTCAAACGCAACCTAACTCAGACTAACGTTCCGAGGCCAATAATTCTGGCCTCCCCATAGGCAAGCAGTATATACTAGAGCACAGCAGAGCGCAGAAATGCACCTAACAGCAGGGTATAGCACAAATGTCAAAGCCAGCCTAACCAAACCTATCCTAACCAAGCGTATCGTAACTAAACCAAACGTGCCACGAGCACAATTGCTGGCCTCCCAAGAGTCATGCAGATGCTAGCAGAGCAATGCAGAGCGCAGATACTGAACGAATAGCAGTGCATAGCAGAAAGGTTAGAGTCACTCTAACCAAACTTATCCTATCATAACCAAACCGAGCGATACCTGACTCAAAAGAAGTGCAACGACCGCTATTACTGGTATGCCCAGATTCGAGCCGAGTATAAGAGAGCACAGTGGAGTACAGAACTCCACCGAGTAACAATTTATGACACGAAAGGCGGAGCTATCTATATCGAACCCAGGCGAACATGACTTAACCAAGCGTAGCATAACCGAACCAAAAGTGCCGAGACCACTATTGCCAGGGTACACTGAGCCAAGCAGAGAATATTGCCCAGCGGTGCGCAGCAATCAACCGAAAAGCAGTGTATAACACAAAAGTCAAAGCTATCCCCTCCTAACCTAACCAAACGTAACATAACGGAAAGCAACAAAACTAAGTCTGACGAGCCGAGAGCACTTCTGCTGGCCCCTATTGTGTCACAGATTATACAAGAGCACACTAGAGCGCAGTTATCCACAGCACTGCAGTGTATGGCTCAGAAGTGGAGGACAACCAAGCCCAACCTACCTTAACCTAACCTAACTGAACGCACACGATGCAGAGACGAAAATTGTTGGCCATCCGAGAGCCGAGCAGAGGACATGCTCAACATAACGTGCCGAGGCCACTATTGCTGGCCTCCCCAGAGATAAACAGAGCATACTAGAGCACACCAGAGCCGAGATATACACCGGAAAGCAGTGTAGTGCGCAAGAGTCCATGCTATTCTATCCTAACCTGACGAAAGGTAACGTACACGAACGTAACATAACAAAAACCAACGTTCCACGACCACTAATGCTGGCCTCCCAACTGTCGAGCAGAGAATAGTAGAGAAATGTAGAGCGCAGAAGTCCACCGAATAGCAGTGCATAGCACTGAAGTTAAAGCCACCCTAGCCAAGCCCATGTTAACCTAACATAGCCGATCGTAACCTAAGACAACCCAACGTGTCGAGACCACTATTTCTGGCCTCCCCAGAGCTAAGCAGGAAGTACTAGGGCACAGTGGAGTGCTGATAACCGCCTCATTGCAGTGTACATCACAAAGATCAAAGATATCATAACCTAACCCAGACAGACCGAACCCAACCTAACGTACCATAACTAAACCTAACGTGCCGCGGCCACTAATTCTTGGCTCTCAACACAAAAGCAGAAAATGTTAGTGGAAAGTAGCGCGCGGAAATACATACCATCGCAGTGTATAGCAGAAACTTCAAGCCCATCCGGGCCTAACTAATGCTAACGTAACCAAACCAAGCGTAACGTAACTCAACCTAAACTGCCGCGGCCACTATTGCTGAAAGCCCCAGGGCCAAGCAGAATATAATAGCGCTATGTAGAGCGTAGAACTCCACCGAATAGCAGTGTATAGCGTAAAGGCCTAAGCTATCCTCTACTTACCTATCCAAACGAAATGTTACCAAACGTAACCTAACCAAACCTAACGTGCCGTGGCCACTATTGCAGTCCTAGCAAGATCCAAGCAGAACGTACTAGATCTCAGTTGAGCGCAGAATGCCACCAAATATCAGCTTACAGCACAAGAGACGGATATAACCTTTCGCAATCTATCCCACCCTAACATAACCAAACGTGGACTAACTAACCCCAACGTGCCGAGACCACAATCGCTGGCCTTCCCAGAGCACAGCAGTGTACATTAGAGCACAGTAGTGCGCAGAAATCCACCGGACGTCAGTAAAGAGAACAAATGTCAAAGCTACCCTAACCTAACCTAACCTAACCTAGTCAAATCAATCGTAACATGACACAACCTGTCGAGCCACGTCCACTATTGCTGTCCTCCTAAGAGCCAAGCAGCGCATAATTGAGCAATGTTGGTCGCCGAAGGCTACCGCATTGCAGCCTATATCACAAAAGTCAAGGAAAGCCGGGCCAAGCCGAAGCTAACGTAACCCTGCATAACCTAACAAAACACATCCTAACGTGCCGCAGCCACTATTGCTTGCGTTCCCAGTGTCAATCAGAATATGATAGAGCACAGCAGAACGCGGAAGTCCATAGAATGGCAAAGTTGAGCAAAAAAGTCAATACTATCCTAACCAAACTTGACCAGACTCAACCCAACGCGCCGCGACCACTACTGCTGGCAGTCACAGTGCCCAGCATAAAATAATAGAGAAGACTAGGGCGCAGAAATCCGTAGAATCGCAGAATACAGCAGAAAATTCTGAGCTATCCAAACCTAATCCTAGCTAACGTAACTTAACCAAACGTAACCTATCTCAGCCTAACATGAAGCGGCCACTATTGCTGGCATCCTCAGGGCGTAGCAGAGCATATTAGAGCACAGTGGAGCGCTGAAATCAACCTAACGTCAGTGTATAGCAGAAAAGTCAAAGCTATCCTTACCAAACCCAAACAAGCCTAACCTGGCAAAACGTGACATAGCTCAACCTACCATGCAGAGGCCACTATTACTGGCCACCAAACGAGCCAGGCAGAGTATAGTAGAGCACAGTAGAGCGCAGAGAGCCACCAAGTAGCAGTGTACAGCACAAAAGTCAAAGCTTTCCTAACAGAACCCAACCATAGCTAACCTAGCCAAACGTAACCAATCCCAACCTAACGCGCCACGACCAGTATTGCTGGCTTCCACAGAGTCAAGCTGCGCACAACACATGAGAGTAGAGTGCAGAAATCCATAGAAACGCAGTGTATAGCGGAAAAGACGATGCAGTCCAAACCGAACCAGAGCTAGCATAATCTAATCAACCGTATCCTATCTCAACTTGTCGTGCCTGGACCACTATTACTGGCTTCCCGGTAGCCAAGCAGACCGATTAGAGCACAGTAGAGCTTTGAAATCTACCGAATAGCAGCGTATACCGCGAAAGTCAAATCAATCCAAACCGAACACAGACTAACGTAACATAACCGAACGTAACTTAACAGAACCGAAGGCGCTGCACCACTATTTCTGACCTCCCCACAGACAAGCAGAACATACTAGAGCTCTGTAGTGCGCAGAAATTCGCCTCAATGGAGTGTGAAGCAGAAAAGTAGAGGATTCCCAGTCCTAACATGGCCTAACCTAACCCAACCAATCGTAACCCATCCCAACCTAACGGGCCTAGCCAACTAATGCTGGAATCTCCATCTCCAAGCAGGTCATATTAGAGGAGAGCAGAGCGCAGATGTAAATTGAACGGAAGTGTATAGGACGAAAGTCATTGATATCCCAACCACAACCATCAAACCTGATATGACAAGAGGTAGCCTAACACTTCCCACCGCGCTGCAACCACTATTTCTGGAATTTCCAGAGCAAGCCAGAGAATATTAGAGCACAGTACAGTGCAGAAATCAACCGGATAGCAGTGTACACCATAAAAGTCAAAGCTAACATATCCTAACCTAACCAAGCGTGACCTAACCAAACGCAGATAACTCACTCTAACGTGCCGGAACCACAAATGCTGGACTCCCCAGCGTCAAGCGGGGCATGTTGAAGCAAAGTAGATCGCAGAAGTCCACCGAACAGCAGTTTATGCCTCGAAAGTCAAAGAAATCAAAACCTAGCACAAACAAACGTAACCTAACCAGAAGTTACCTAACACAACCCATCGTGCCGCGACCGCTATTGCTGGTCTCCCCTGAGTCGAGCAGAGTAACGTATAGCAATGAATAACATAGGAATCCACCGAATAGCAGTGTACAGCAAAAAAGTCAAAGTTACCGTATCCTGACCCAACCAAGCGGAACCTAACCAA
>NW_016908195.1:47997-52197 GCF_001483705.2 Eufriesea mexicana | reverse complement strand
TAAACGTGAAATAACCGAATACAGCATATCTTAACCTAACATATCGAGAACACTATTGCTGGCGTCGCCGGAGCCAAGCAGAACATATTTGGGGAGAGTAGATCCCAGATATACATAGAATCGCAGTTCACAGCACAACCGTCGAAGCTGCCATATCCTAACATAACGAAGCGTAACATAACCGAACGTAGCTTATCTCAAACTAACATACCGAGACCACTATTGCTTGCCTCCTCAGAGCCAAGCAGACTTTACTATAGCACAGTAGAGCATAGAAATCCTCCGAATAGCAGCGTATACCAGGAAAGTGGAACATACCCATACCTAACCCAAACGAACGTAACTAAACCAAACGTAGCCTAACTGAAACTAACGGGCCCAGGCTACTATTGCTGGCCTCCCTATAGTCGGGCAGATTATTGTAGAGCAGCGTAGAGTGTAGAAATCCACACAATGGCAGAGTACGACACAAAACCCATAGCAGACATATCCTAATCTATCGAAGCTTAGTATAACCGAACACAACCCACCTGAACCCAACGTGCCGCGACAACTACTGCTCGCTTCCTAAGAGACACACAGAATATGACAGAGCACAGCAGAGCACGGAAGTCCATATAATATCAATATTCAGCACATAAGGCAAAGCTGCCCTAACCAAACCCAAAGCATTCTAACCTAACCAAACGTAATCTAACTCAACCTAGCGTGGCGCGACCGGAATCGCTGGCCTCCACAGAGCCAAGCAGAACATATTATTGCAATATAGAGCGCAGAAATCCACCGTACATCAGTGTATAGCACAAGAGTCCAAACTATCCTATCCTAATCTATCAAAGCGTAAAGTAAGCAAACGTAACATAACACATCCTAACGTGCAGAGACCTCTATTGCTGTCCTACTCGGTGCGAAGCAGAACATATGAGAGGAGAGTAGAGCGCAGAAATCCACCGCACTGGGGTGTATAGCGCAAAAGTGGGAGATATCGTATCTCGACCTGTCCTAGCGTAACCTGACCGAACGTAACGTAACTCGAAGTATGGTGCCGAGATTAGTATTCCTGACAACCAGAGAGCCAAGCACAGAATATTAGAGAGGTACACAGCGCAGAAATCCACCGTATGTCGGTGTATGGCACAAAAGTCAGAGCTGCACTATCCTAACATAACCAAATGTAACATGAACATGGCTAATCTGTCTCAACCTCTCGTACCGAGACCGCTATTGCTGGGCTCTCCAGAGCCATGCAGCACCCACTAGAACACTGTAGAAGTCCACCGAACAGCTCTGTACTGCACGTAAGTCGAAGATATCCTAACCTATCCCAGAAAAACATAACCTAACCAAACGTGGCCTAACTCAATATAACGCACCGAGACCACTGTTCCTGGCGTCCACAGCTCCACAGTGGACACGGCTCGTTAGGTTTAGTTAGTGTATGTTCGGTTAGGTTTGAATGGACCCGGTTAGGTTAGAATATCTCTGACTTTTGTGTTATACAGTGATATTTGGCGGCCTCCTACGCCATACTGTGCTCTGGTATATTCTGCTTGTCTCTGGGGATCTCAGCAACATTGGTCTCGGCACGTCAGCTTAAGTTTGGTTGCGTTTGCTTTTATTACGTTTGGAGAGGTAAGGACAGGGTAGACAAGACTTGCGTCCTGTACACTGCACTTCGATGGATTTCTACGCACTACATGGATCTACTATACTCTCCTCTGCTCAGGGGAGGCCAGTAATTGTTATCTCGGCACGTTAGGATGAGTTAGGATACGTTTGGCTTTGTTTTGTTTGTTTGGGTTAGGTGCGCTTTGGTTTAACTTTCGTGGAATACACCGCTATTCGTTGGATTTCTGCGCCCTACTGAGATATACTAAGGTCTGCTTAGCCCTGTGTGGTCCAGCTATATTGGTCGCAGCACGTTGCTCTGAGTTATGCTTCGTTTGGATAAGTTATGTTGGTTTGTGCTAGGTTTGGATTGCTCTGACTTTTCTGTTATAAACTGCGATTTTATTGACTTTTGCGTTCTGCCGTGCGCTACCACAATCTGCTTGTCTCTGTGGACGCCACGAATAGTGCTCTCGGCATGTTAGGTTGAGTTACGTTACGTTTGGTTCGGCAAGGTTTGGGAAGGTTTGCTAAGTCTAGCCATGACTTGTGTGCTACAAACTGCTGTATTGACGATTTTAGCGTTATACACTGCTCCCCTACTCATTGCTTAGCTCTCGCGTATCCAGAAATATATGTCTTGGCACGTTAGGTTGGGTTACGTTGCGGCTGCTTTTGCTACGTTTGTTTAGGGTCGGACACGGTAGCTTTGACCTCTGTGCTATACGCTGCTTTTCGGTTAATTTCTGCGTTCTACTGTGCTCTAATGTGTTCTGCTTGGACCTGGGGAATCCAGAAATTGATTTCTCAGCTCGTTAGTTTCGTTTATCCTGCGCCTCGTTTGGTTAGGTTATGGCTGGATAGGTCAGGATGTCTTTGGCTCTTGCGCTGTACGTTTCTGTCTGATGGCTTTCTGCGTGCTACTTGGATCGACTATGCTTTCCTCGACTTTCAGGAGGCCAGCAATAGTGGTCTCGGCACGTTATGTTGAGATATGTTACGTTCGGTTGGGACAGGTTTGGCAAGGTTTGGTTAGGGTAGTATTTACTTTTGTCCTGGCCACTGCAATTCGGTGGATTTCTGCGCTCCACTGTGCTCTAGTATATTCTGCTTTTCTCTATGGGGGTCAGCAATAGTGGTGTAGGCACGTTAGCTTGAGTTATGTTACGTTTGGTTATGTTACGTTTGGTCAGGTTAGGATGGGATTACTTTGACCTTTGCGATGTACACTATTTTTCGGTGGATTTCTGCGCTCCGCATTGCTCTTCTCTACCCGGCCCGTCTCTGTGGGGACCAGCAACCGTAGTCTCGTCACGTTAGGCTGAGTTCGGTTACGTTTTTTTATATTACGTTTGGATATGGTATTATAGGACAGAATTGACTTTTGTGCTATAGACTGCTATTATGTGGGTTTCTACGCTCCACGTTGTTCTACTACGGTCTGCTCGAGTCTGGGGAGACCGGTAACCGTGGTCTCGGCACGTGTGGTTGTGCTAGGCTACGTTCGGATAGTTTATGCTTTCTAGGGATATGTTTCGATAGCTTTGACTCTCGTGGTGTACACTGTCTTTCGGTGCACTTCTGCGCTCCTCTGTGCTCTACTACACCCTGCTTGGCCCTGGGGAGACCAGCAATAATGGCCGCGTCTGGCTATGTTGAGTTAGGCTTCGTTCGATTTGGTTATACTTGTTTTGGCTAGGTTTGGATGGCTTTGACTTTTCTGCTATAAACTGCGATTCTGTGGATTTCTGCGCTCAACTCTCCTCTCATATGTTCTGCTTGGCACCGAGATTTGACTCTTGTGCTATACACTGCTGTACGGTGGATTTCTGCGCTCTACTGTGCTCTAATATGAGATGATAGGCTCTGTGGAGAGCAGCAATAGTGGTCTCGGCACGATAAGTTTAGTTATGTTACGTTTGGTTATGTTAGGGTTGGTTTGGTCAGGATATATTCGACTCTTGCGCTGTACACTGCAGTGCTGTCTATTTTTACGATCTACCGTGCTGTAGTGTAGTCTGCTTGGCTCTGCAGAGGCCAGCAGTAGTGGCCTCGGCATGATAGGTTGTGTTAGTATTCGTTTGCTTATGTTACGTTTGGTTAGGTTAGGACAGGATATCCCTGACTTTAATGGTATAGACGGCTACTCGACGTGTTTGTGTGCTCCACTAAGCTCTAATATGCTGTCTTGCGTCTCAGGTGGCCAGCAATAATTGTCTCGGCACGTTAGGTTGAGTTATGTTACGTTCGGCTAGGTTAGGTTAGGATTGGTTAGGTGAAAATATCTTTTACTTTTGTGCTGTACATTGCTATTTGGTGGCTTTCTGCGCACTATCTGGCTCTACTATACCCTGATCTTTTCTGGGGAGGCCAGCAATAGTGATCGTGGCATGATAGGCTGTGTTAGGCTACGTTTGGTAAAGTTACGCATGGATATGTTAGGATAGGGTAGCTTTGTCTTTTGTGCTAGACACCAATACTGCGCGGATTTCTAAGACATGCATTGCTCTACAATACTCTGCTCGAGTCTGGGGAGGCCAGTAATATTGGCCTCGGCCCGATAGTTTGTTATATGCTATGTTTGGTTACGTT
>NW_016908195.1:38727-47462 GCF_001483705.2 Eufriesea mexicana | reverse complement strand
GTGCTGTCTATTTTTACGATCTACCGTGCTCTAGTGTATTCTGCTTGGCTCTGCAGAGGCCAGCAGTAGTGGCCTCGGCATGTTAGGTTGTGTTAGTATACGTTTGCTTATGTTACGTTTGGTTAGGTTAGGACAGGATGTCCCTGACTTTAATGGTATAGACGGCTACTCGACGTGTTTGTGTGCTCCACTAAGCTCTAATATGCTGTCTTGCGTCTCTGGTGGCCAGCAATAATTGTCTCGGCACGTTAGGTTGAGTTATGTTACGTTCGGCTAGGTTAGGTTAGGATTGGTTAGGTGAAAATATCTTTTACTTTTGTGCTGTACATTGCTATTTGGTGGCTTTCTGCGCACTATCTGGCTCTACTATACCCTGATCTTTTCTGGGGAGGCCAGCAATAGTGATCGTGGCATGATAGGCTGTGTTAGGCTACGTTTGGTAAAGTTACGCATGGATATGTTAGGATAGGGTAGCTTTGTCTTTTGTGCTAGACACCAATACTGCGCGGATTTCTAAGACATGCATTGCTCTACAATACTCTGCTCGAGTCTGGGGAGGCCAGTAATATTGGCCTCGGCCCGATAGTTTGTTATATGCTATGTTTGGTTACGTTAAGTTAGTATGTGTTAGGTTTGGATATATTCGATTGTCGTGGTACACACTGTTTTTCGGTGGATTTCCTCGCTCTCCTCCTCTCTGTTATGCTCTGCTTCGCTCTGTGGATGCCAGCAATGCTGGGGGTGTCACGTTAGGTTGAGTTAGATAACGTTCGTTTGTGTTTGGCCCGTTTTGGTTACTTCAGGATAGCTTTGACGTATGTGCTCAACACAGATATTCCCTGGGCTTCTGCGCTCTGCTCTTCTCCGATGTGATTCGCTTGGCTTTGAGGGGGGCAGGAATAGAGGTCTCGGCACGTTAGGAATGTTTATGGCGCGTTAGGTTCTGTTAGTTTTGTTTGGTTAGGACCGGGTAGCTAGAATCTTGTCCCATGCAATGAAATTCTGTGGATTCCTGCGGCCTTCGTTGCTCTGCTATACTCTATTCCGCACTGGGGAGACCATCAATGGCGGTCGTGGCACATTATATTGAGTCAGACTACGTTTGGTTAGGTTATGTTGGCTTGGGTTTTGTCTGGATAGATATGTCTTTTGTGCTATGCACTGCGATTCTATGGACTTCTGCGCCCTACTGTCCTCTAGTAAGTTCTGCTCGACTATGCAGAGGCCAGCAATAGTGGCCGCGATACGTTACTTTGAGTTATGTTACGCTTGGTTAGGATAAGTTTGGGCATATTAGAATAGGGTACCTTTGACTTTCGTGCTATACACAGCTATTCGGTGAGCATCTGCGTTCTAGTGTGGTCTAGTGTGTTCTGCTTGGCTCTGTGGTGGCCAGGAATAGTGGTCTCGTCACGTTTGTTTGAGCTATGCTACCTTCGGCTATTTTACGTTTGGTGAGGTTAGGATAGGACTGTTTAGGCTTCTGTACTATACACTGCTGTCCGCGGATATCTGCGCTCTACTGTGTTCAAACATTTTCTGCTTGGCTCGAGCGGGGTCAGCAGTAGCGGTCTCGGCACGTTAGGCTGTGTTATGTTACGTTTGTTTAGGTTAGGTGTGTCCAGCTCAGTATGGTTATCTTCGATTTTCGTGCTGTGCACTGCTGTTGGGAGGATCTCTGCGCTCTAACGTCCTCTATTACAATCTGTTTGTCCCTGTAGAGGCCAGCAATTGTGGTCTCGTAATGTTAAATTGAGTTGGCCTACGTTTGTGTGTGTCACGTTTTTGTAGCTTAGGATATGGTACTATGACTTTTGTGCTATACACCGCTCTCCGGCGGATTTCAGCGCTATAATGTGCTCTAATATGCTCTGCCTGGCTCTGTGCAGGACATCAATAGCGGTAGCGGCATGCTATATTGGCTTACGCTTCGTTTGGTTATGTTACGTTAGCTTGGGTTAGTCCTGGATTAATATGACTTTTCTGCAGTACACTGCGATTCTATGGACTTCTGCACCCTACTGTCATCTACTAAGTTCTTCTCGACTATGAGAGGGCTAGCAATAGTGGCCGGGGTACGTCAGGTTGAGTTATGTTACGTTTGGTTATGATAAGATTGGATATATTAGGATAATGTAGCTTCGACTTCTGTGCTATTCACTGTTATCCGGTGGACTCCTCCAGTGTGCTCTATTATGTTCTGCTGGTCTATGGGAGGCAAGCAATAATTGTCGTGGCGCACCAGGCTGTGTTCGGCTGCGTTTGGTCACGTAAGCTTAGGCTGTTTGTTTAGGATAGCTATGACTTACGTACTATACACTGTTATTCGGTGGATTCCTGTGTTCTACTGTAATCTGCTACATTCTGCTTGAATCAGTGTAGGCCAGGAACAGTGGCCGCGTCAAGTTATGTTGCACTATGCCACGTTCGGTGAGGTTAGGTTAGGTCTGCTTGGGTTAGGATATCTTCAAGTTTTGTGATATACACTGCATTTTGGTGGATACCTTTGCTCTGCGTTGCTCCATTATACTATGCTCGACTCTGGGGAGGAGAGCAGCAGTGGCCGTGGCACATTAAGTTGTGTCTTGCTACGATTGGTTTTGTTATGTTAAGCTTGTTTGGTTCGTATAGCTTTGACTTTCGAGCTATACGCCATTATTCTGTGAATTTCCGCGATCGACTCTGCTCTACTACATTCTGCTTCGCCTTGTGGAGGCCTGGTGCTGTAGGCGCTGCGTGTTGCGTTGAGCTATGCCTCGCTTTGTTGTGTTAAGTTAGGTCTCGTTAAGTTAGTGTATATTCGACTTCCGTGCTACACACGGCTATCCAGAGGATTTCTGCACACGACTGTGCTCTACTACACTCAGCTTGGCACTGGGGATGCCAGCAGCAGTCGAGGCACGTTATGTTGGGTTCGGCTACGTTTGATTAATTTACGTTATGCTATGTTTGGTTGGGATGTCCTCGACTTTCGTGCTGTACACTATAACCCGGCAGGATACTGTGATCTACTGTGCTCTACCGTATTCTAATTGGCTGTGTAGAGTCCGGCATCAGTGGCAGCGGCATGCTCTATTGGGTTATGCGACGTTTGGTTAGGTTAGCTTAGGTCAGGTTATGTTAGGATATCTTCGACATTTGTGCTATTCACTGCAATGCCGTGGATTTGTGCGCTCTGCAGTGCCGTAATACTTTCTGCTTGCCACTGTGGGTGTCTGCAATAGTGGTCTGACAGTGTTCGGTTGTGTTAGGCTTCGTTTGTATATGTTACGTTTGGCTATGTTAGGATAGGCTGCTTTGCCTGGTTAGGTTGGAATAGCTTTGGCTTACGAGGTATACACCTGTACGGTATATGTACCTGTACGGTGGATTTCTGCGATCCACTGTGCTCTCGTATATTCTCTCGGCTCTGCGGAGGCAAACAATATTGGTCTCCTGATACCTGCGCTCCGAATTGCTCTACTAGCATCTGATTTTTTATGGGCGGGCCTGTAATTGCGGTTGCGACACGATCGGTTAAGTTATATTACGTTCGGTTAGGTCACGTTAGGTTAATATTGGTTAGGATGGCCTCTGCTTTTGTGCTATACACGGCTGTTCGGTGGATTTCTGCGCTGTCCTGCGCTGTAGCATATTCTGCTTGGCTATGGGAAGGCCTGCAGTGTTGGTCTCGTCTCGTTTGCCTGAGGTATGTTGCGTTTGGTCATGTAACGTCTGGTTTGGTTTGGATAGGATGGCTTAGACTTTCGTGCTATATACTGCCATTCGGTGGTTTTCTGCGCTCTACGCTCCTCTACCATACACTGCTCAACTCTCGGGAAGCCAGCCACAGTGGTCGCGGCACGTTCGGTTAGGTTAGATTACGTTTGGCTGTGTTAGGTTACGTTCTGTTAGGCTGGAATAGCTTCGACCTTTGTTCTACACACTGGTGTCCTATGGTCATCTGCGCTCTGCTGTGCGCTATCAGACACTGCTTGTTTCTGGGGATGCCAGGTGTAGTGGTCGCGGTTGGTTAGGTTGCGTTTTGTTACGTTTGCCTTGGCCTGGTTTGAATAAGCATGGCAGGGATGGCTTAGGCTTTTGTGCTATACACTGATATTCGGTGGATATCTACGCTTTACTGTGATCTAATATCTTCTAATTTGCTCTCGAGTGGCCAGAGATAGTGGCCTCTGCGCGTTAGCCTGTGTTAGGTTACGTTTGGTTATGTCCAGATTGGCCAGGTTAGGATAGTGTAACGTTGTCTTTTGTGCTATACACGTCGGCTGACTTCTGCGCTACACGTTGCTCCACTATGCTCTACTCGTCTGTGGGGAGGCCAGAAATGGCGGTCGTGGCACGATAGGTTGTGTTAGCTTACGTTTGCTTAGGCTGGGGTTGGTTAGGTTTGGTTAGGATGGCTTCAACTTTTGTGCTATACACTGCTATTCACTGAACTTCTGCGCAATACTGCGCTTTAATATGCTCTGCTTGGTTCTTGGGCAGCCAGCAGTAGAGGTCTCCGCACGTTTGGTTTAATTAATGTAAGTTTGGTTAGATTAGGTTGTGTCTGGATATCTTTGACCTTTCTGGTAAACATTCCTGTTTTGTTGCTTTCTACGCTCTAGAGTGCACTGCTATACTCCGCTCGACTCTAGGGAGGCCAGAAATAGTGGTCCTGTCACGGTAGGTTGTGTTATGCTACGTTCGGGTAGGTGACGTTACGACTGGCAAAGTTAGAATAGGATAGCTTCGACATTTGTGATATACACTGATATTAGGTGGATTCATGCGCTCTGCAGTGCTCTAGTATGTTCTGCTTTGTTCTGGGGAGGACAGCAATGATGGCGAAGGCACGTAAGTTTGAAATATGTTCGTTTGATTATGTCACGCTTCTTCAGGTTAGGATAGCATAACTTTGGCTTTTGTGCTTTTCACTGCTATTCGGTTTATTCCTGCGACCTCCATTACTCTGGTTCACTATGCTCGACTCTGGGGAGACAAGGAATAGTTGTCGTGGCACGTTAGGTTCGATTAGGTTTCGTTTGGTTACGTTAGTTTGGGATACGTTTGACTAGGACGGCTTTGACTTTTGGGTTATAGACTACTATTCGGTGCATTTCTGCGCTCTACTGAGATCTAATATATTCTTCTTGGATCTGTGAAGGCCAGGAATAGTGGTGTCGGCTCGATAGGTTTAGATATTCTGCGTTTGATTAGGCTATGTTTGGCCTAGTTAGGTTAGGATATATATGACTTTTGTCCAATACACTGCTACCTGGTGGCTCCCTGCACCCTACTGTGCTCCAGTATATTCTGCTTGGCTCTGGCGAGGCCAGCGGTAGAGGCATCGGCACGTTGAGTTAAGTTAGGTTGCGTTTGGATATATTACGCTTGAATAGGTTAGGAGGGTACAGCTTCGAACTTTGTGCTATTCACTGGTACTGCATGGATTTCTACATCCCACGTCGATCTACTAGACTCTGCTCGAGTCTGGGGAGGCCACCAACAGTGGTCTAGGTCCGCTACGTTGAATTAGGCTACGTTTCGCTACGTTATGCTTGTTTGGGTTTGGTTTGGACAGGTATGACTTTGGTGGTACGCACTGATATTCGGTGAATCTCTACGCTCTACTGTGCTCTACTATATTCTGCTTGGTCGTTGGGTGTCCAGCAATAGTGGTCGCGGCACGTTATGTTGGGCAAAGCTATGTTAGGTTACGTCACGCTTGGCTGAGTTAGGATAGCAAAGCCTTGAACTCTGTGGTATATGCAGCTTTTCGGTGGATTTCTGCTCTCTACTGTTCTGTAATATGCTGCGCTTGGCCCTGCGGACGTCAGCAATAGTGGTCTCGGCATGTCAGGATGAGATATATTTCGCTTGGTTAAGTTACGTTTGGTCAGGATAGGATGGGAAAGCTTTGACTTCTGCGCTTTACACAGCTATGCGGTGAATTTCTACGATTTACTGTGCCCTAATATGCTCTTCTTGGCGCTGGAGAGGACAGTAATTGTGGTCTCGGCGCGTTAGGATGAACAAGATTACGTATGGTTATTTTACGTTTGGTAAGGTTAGAATAGGAGGGCTTTGACTTTTGTGCTATACACTACCATTCGGTGGATTTCTGCGCCCATCATGGCCCTAATATGCACTGCTTGGCTTTTGGGCGACCAGCAATAGTGGTGGTGGCACGATATGTTGAGCTGCGTATGTGTGTCTACGCAGAGATACATAGATTAGTAGCGTATAGCACTAAAGTCAAAGCTACCGCATCCTAACCTAACCAAACGTAACACAATCGAACGTAACCGAACAGAAATTAACGTGCCGAGGACACTGCTGCTGGCCTCCCTAGGGACAAGCAGAACATACTACGGAACGGTAGATCGTAGAAACCCGCCGCATAGCTGTGAATAGCAAGAGAGTCAAAGGTATTCAATCCTTACATGAACTATCCTAAACTGACCAAACGTAGCGTAGCTCAACACAACGAGCCGAGACCAAAGTTCCTGGCTTCCACATATCCAAGTATAGCACACTTGTCAATACTATCCTGTCCTATCCTAACCAAACCTATCGCAATCGAATGTAACGTAACTCATCCTATCGCCCCGTGACCACTATTTCTGCCCTCCTCAGAGTCAAGCAGAGTGCATTAGGGGACAGTAGAGCGCACAAGCGCATGGAATTGCTGTGAATAGAACAATAGTTGAAGCTGCCGAGTCCTAACTTAACCATACGTAACATAACCGAACGTAGCTTAACTGACGCTAACGCGCCGAAACCGCCATTGCTTGCCCCACAGAGCCAAGCATAATATACTAGAGCAGAGCAGAGCGCAGGAATACACTGCATTGCTATGTACAGCACAAAGTGGAGGGTACCCTTGCATAATCTGTCCTAATCTAACCTAACCGAACGTATCCTAACTCAAGATAACGGGCAGATACCACTACTACTGGGCTCCACATAGACGACCAGAGTGCCGTAGAGCAACGCAAAGCGCAGAAATCCGCCGAAGGGCAGAGTGTAGCACAGAATGGAAGACATCATTACC
The DNA here is from genome assembly GCF_001483705.2 of Eufriesea mexicana. NCBI lineage: Eukaryota > Metazoa > Arthropoda > Insecta > Hymenoptera > Apidae > Eufriesea > Eufriesea mexicana. Next base: position 40,426 of record NW_016908195.1, on the reverse strand, counting down.
TAACCTGTCCTAACCAAACCCAACCCTACATAGCCTACCTCAAAATAAGGTGTCGAGACTACAATTGCTGGCCTCCCCAGATCCACTCAGGGCATATTAGAGCAATTTAGGGCGAGGAAGTCTACCGAATAGCTGTGCATAGAACAAAAGTCAAAGCTATCCTGTCCTAACGATGCCGAAACTAACATAAACATACGTATTCTGTCTCATACTAGCGTGCCGAGAATACTATTGCTGGCCTCCCGGGATCGAAGCAGAACATACTAGCACACAGTAGAGCGCAGAGACCCACCGAACAGCAGTGTATACCACGTACGTCAAAGATCTCCAAACCTAACGCAGACTAACATAACCAAGCCAAACGTTGCCTAACTAAACCTAACGTGCCTAGATCATAATTGCTGGCATCCCCAGGGCCCAGCAGAGCATAGTAGAGCAACGAAGTGAGCAGAAATCCGCCGAATAGCAGTGTGTAGCACAAGAGTCAAAGATATCCTAACCTAACCTAACAAGACCTAACGTGAACGAGAGTAGAATGACTAAACCTGAGGAGCAGAGGCCTCTATTGCAGGACTCCCCAGAGCCAAGCAGAACGTATTGGTGAACAGTAGAGCGCAGGAACCTCCGGAGAGGAGTGTATTACACAAAAGTCATTGCCACCGAATAGCAGTATAGTGCACAAAGCCAAAGCTATTCCATCATGACCTAACCAACCGCAGCACTGCCAAACGTATCATAACGCAACCTATCGTGCCATGACCACTAGTGCAGGCCTCCTTAAAGCCTTGCAGGGTATAGTGGTGCCCATTAGGTCGCAGAAATCCACCGAATAGCAGCGCACAGCACAGACGTGAAAGCGATCCTAACCAAACGTAACCTAACCTGTCCAAACCGAACGTAGCGTAACTCAGTATAACGTGCCGTGACCACTACAGCTGGCATTCAAAGTGCAAAGCTGAACAATCTAGAGCGCTGTAGGTCTCAGGAATCCGCCGAGGATCAGTGTATAGCACAAATATCATTGCTATCACCTCCTAACATAGCCGATCGCAACACAAACAAACGTGACCTAACAAAACGTAACGTGCCGCGACCACGATTGCTGGCCTCCTCAGAGCCAAGCAGAATATATATTGGATAGTAGGACGCAGAAGACCTCAGATTCGCAGTAGATAGACGAAACGTCGAAGCCATCCATACCTAACCAAAGCTAACGTAACCTAACCGAACGTATCCTATTTCAACCTAATGTGCCGAAACCATTATTACATGTTTCCCCAGAGCCAAGCCGAACTTACTAGAGCGGAGTAGAGCGCAGAAATCAACAAAATAACCGTGTATGGCACGAAAGGCGAATCTATACATACCTAACACATGCTAACATGACGTGACCAAACGTAGCCTAACTCAACCAAACGCGCCGAAAGCTCTATTACTGGGACCGCCGGAGTCGAGCAGAGCACAGTAGAGCGCAGAAATTCACAGAAAAACAGTGTACACCACGGAAGTCAGAGCAATCATCGCCTGACACAAACAAACGAACCTAACCAAACGTAGCCTAACACAAACTAACGTGCCGAGACCGCCGCTACTGGCCACCCCGGAGTCGAGCAGAGTATGGTAGAGCAATGTAGAGCGTAGAGATCCACCGGATATCAGTGTATGGAACAAAAGTCAAAGACAACCTGACCAAACCTAA
>NW_016908195.1:9666-31928 GCF_001483705.2 Eufriesea mexicana | reverse complement strand
GTATGTGTGTCTACGCAGAGATACATAGATTAGTAGCGTATAGCACAAAAGTCAAAGCTACCGCATCCTAACCTAACCAAACGTAACACAATCGAACGTAACCGAACAGAAACTAACGTGCCGAGGACACTACTGCTGGCCTCCCTAGAGACAAGCAGAACATACTACGGAACGGTAGATCGTAGAAACCCGCCGCATAGCTGTGAATAGCAAGAGAGTCAAAGGTATTCAATCCTTACATGAACTATCCTAAACTGACCAAACGTAGCGTAGCTCAACACAACGAGCCGAGACCAAAGTTCCTGGCTTCCACATATCCAAGTATAGCACACTTGTCAATACTATCCTGTCCTATCCTAACCAAACCTATCGCAATCGAATGTAACGTAACTCATCCTATCGCCCCGTGACCACTATTTCTGCCCTCCTCAGAGTCAAGCAGAGTGCATTAGGGGACAGTAGAGCGCACAAGCGCATGGAATTGCTGTGAATAGAACAATAGTTGAAGCTGCCGAGTCCTAACTTAACCATACGTAACATAACCGAACGTAGCTTAACTGACGCTAACGCGCCGAAACCGCCATTGCTTGCCCCACAGAGCCAAGCAGAATATACTAGAGCAGAGCAGAGCGCAGGAATACACTGCATTGCTATGTACAGCACAAAGTGGAGGGTACCCTTGCATAATCTGTCCTAATCTAACCTAACCGAACGTATCCTAACTCAAGATAACGGGCAGATACCACTACTACTGGGCTCCACATAGACGACCAGAGTGCCGTAGAGCAACGCAAAGCGCAGAAATCCGCCGAAGGGCAGAGTGTAGCACAGAATGGAAGACATCATTACCTAACCTGTCCTAACCAAACCCAACCCTACATAGCCTACCTCAAAATAAGGTGTCGAGACTACAATTGCTGGCCTCCCCAGATCCACTCAGGGCATATTAGAGCAATTTAGGGCGAGGAAGTCTACCGAATAGCTGTGCATAGAACAAAAGTCAAAGCTATCCTGTCCTAACGATGCCGAAACTAACATAAACATACGTATTCTGTCTCATACTAGCGTGCCGAGAATACTATTGCTGGCCTCCCGGGATCGAAGCAGAACATACTAGCACACAGTAGAGCGCAGAGGCCCACCGAACAGCAGTGTATACCACGTACGTCAAAGATCTCCAAACCTAACGCAGACTAACATAACCAAGCCAAACGTTGCCTAACTAAACCTAACGTGCCTAGATCATAATTGCTGGCATCCCCAGGGCCCAGCAGAGCATAGTAGAGCAACGAAGTGAGCAGAAATCCGCCGAATAGCAGTGTGTAGCACGAGAGTCAAAGATATCTTAACCTAACCTAACATGACCTAACCTGAACGAGAGTAGAATGACTAAACCTTACGAGCAGAGGCCTCTATTGCAGGACTCCCAGAGCCAAGCAGAACATATTGGTGAACAGTAGAGCTCAGAAACCTCCGGAGAGGGGTGTATTACACAAAAGTCATTGCCACCGAATAGCAGTATAGTGCACAAAGCCAAAGCTATTCCATCATGACCTAACCAACCGCAGCACTGCCAAACGTATCATAACGCAACCTATCGTGCCATGACCACTAGTGCAGGCCTCCTTAAAGCCTTGCAGGGTATAGTGGTGCCCATTAGGTCGCAGAAATCCACCGAATAGCAGCGCACAGCACAGACGTGAAAGCGATCCTAACCAAACGTAACCTAACCTGTCCAAACCGAACGTAGCGTAACTCAGTATAACGTGCCGTGACCACTACAGCTGGCATTCAAAGTGCAAAGCTGAACAAGCTAGAGCGCTGTAGGTCTCAGGAATCCGCCGAGGATCAGTGTATAGCACAAATATCATTGCTATCACCTCCTAACATAGCCGATCGCAACACAAACAAACGTGACCTAACAAAACGTAACGTGCCGCGACCACGATTGCTGGCCTCCTCAGAGCCAAGCAGAATATATATTGGATAGTAGGACGCAGAAGACCTCAGATTCGCAGTAGATAGACGAAACGTCGAAGCCATCCATACCTAACCAAAGCTAACGTAACCTAACCGAACGTATCCTATTTCAACCTAATGTGCCGAAACCATTATTACATGTTTCCCCAGAGCCAAGCCGAACTTACTAGAGCGGAGTAGAGCGCAGAAATCAACAAAATAACCGTGTATGGCACGAAAGGCGAATCTATACATACCTAACACATGCTAACATGACGTGACCAAACGTAGCCTAACTCAACCAAACGCGCCGAAAGCTCTATTACTGGGACCGCCGGAGTCGAGCAGAGCACAGTAGAGCGCAGAAATTCACAGAAAAACAGTGTACACCACGGAAGTCAGAGCAATCATCGCCTGACACAAACAAACGAACCTAACCAAACGTAGCCTAACACAAACTAACGTGCCGAGACCGCCGCTACTGGCCACCCCGGAGTCGAGCAGAGTATGGTAGAGCAATGTAGAGCGTAGAGATCCACCGGATAGCAGTGTATGGAACAAAAGTCAAAGACAACCTGGCCAAACCTAATCTAACCTAAACTTACCAAACGTAACACATCACAACCTAACGTGCCGCTACCACTATTGCTGCCGTCCCCACCGGCAAGCAGACTATGGAAGAGCACAGTAGGGCCCAGGTGTCCATCGAATAGCAGTTTTAAGCACAGATGTCAAAGCTACCCCAACGTAGCCCATAATAGCCTAATCAACCAAACGTCGTCTATCTCAGCCTAACGTGCGGCAACCAGTATTGCTGGCAACCAAAGAGACAAGTAGAGCATAACATTGGAGAGTGGAGCGCAGAAATCCACAGAATAGCAGTGTACAGCTCAAAAGTCAAAGCCAACCTAACCAAACTTACCGTACGCGAACCATAAGCAACGTAACCGAACTCAACCAGACGTTCCAGGACCACGATTTTTGGCCTCCACAGTGCCGAGCAGAGCGCACTAGAGCACAGTGGAGCGTAGAAATCCACCGAAAAACAGTTTATACCACGAAAGGAAAAGCTATCCAAACATAACCCAGACTAGCATAACCTAGCCGAAGGTAGCATAACTAACCCTAACGTGCCGATACCACCATTACTGGCCTCCCCACAGACGAACAGAGTGTAGTAGGGGAATGTAGAGCATAGGAATCCACCAAATAGCGTTGTATTGCAAGAAAGTCAAAGCTACTTTGTCATAACCTAACCAATGGTAGCATCACCAAACATCGCATAGCAAAACCTATCGTACTACGACCACCGTTGCTGGCCTCTCCAGAGACGAGCAGAGTATAGAAGAGCACAGTAGAGCGCAGGAAGCCACCAAGTAGCAATGTAGTACACAAAAGTCAAAGCCAACCTGACCGAACCTCTTCTAATATAACCAAACAGAACGTAACCAAGCAAAGCCTGTCGTGCCAGGACCGCCACTGCTGGTCTCTCTGGAGTGGAGTAGGGTACAGTAGAGCTACTAAGGTAGCAGAAATCCACTGAATTGCAGTGTATATCGCAAAACTCATAGCTATACTGTCCAAACCTGACTAAATGCAACATAAGCGGACGTTACGTAACCCAAACTTACGTGCCACGACCACTATTTCTGGTCTCACGAGAGTTCGGTAGAGCATTGTAGGGCAGTGTATAGATCAGGAATCATCCGAATAGCGGTGTTCAGCACACACGTCAAAGCTAACCGAACCAAACCTAAACAAACGTAACATAACACAACCTAACGTACAGATAGCACTATTCCAGACGTCCACAGGGACAAGCAGAGTGCGATAACGGACAGAAGATCGCAGAATTCCATCGAATAGCTGCGTGTAGCGCAGAAGTCAAAGCTATCGTAACCTAACACAACGTAGAATAACCTTACCGAACGTAACCTACCTTAACCTAACGTGTGGCGTCGGCTATTGCTTGCCACCCGATAGTGGAGCATAGTATAGAAGAGCAATGTTGAGCTCAGAAATCCAACGAATAGCAGTGTAGAGCATAAAATTCTAAGCTCTACTATCCTAAATTAACCAAACGTAATATAATTGAACGCAAAATAACCCAGACTGACGTGTCTAGCGCAATAATGCTGGCCACCCATGGCCAAGCGGAATATACTAGAGCACAGTAGAGCGCAGAAATCCATAGAACCGCAGTGTAAGGCAGGAGAGTCAAAGCTAGTCTAACCAAACAGAAACAAATGTAACCTAAGCAAGGGAAGCCTCACTCAACGTCGCTAACCGCGGCCTCTATTGCTGGACTCCCCACGGCCAAGCAGAGTATGGTAGAGCACAGTAGAGCGCAGAAGTCCACCGGACAACAGTTTATGCCACGAAAGTCGATGCAATCCGGACCAAACCGTAACTAATATAACCTAACCAAACGTAGTCTAACACACCTCAACGGGCCGAGACCAGTATTTCTGGCATTCCCACAGACAAGCTGATGCTAGTGGAGCAACGCTGTGCACAGGAACGACGGAATAGCAGTCTATATCACAAATGTCAAAGCTTCCCCAACCAAACTTAACCGAACCAAGCTAAACCGAGCATAACGTAACTCAACGAGCGTTGCCGAGTCCACCATTTCTGACCACCCCAGAGCCAACCAGAACTTATTAGAGAACAGTAGAGGGTAGAAATCCACCGAATATCTGCATATAGCACAAAAGTCAAAGCTACCCTCTCCTAAACCAACCAATCTTAACATAACCAACCGTAGCATAACAAAATCTAAGGAGCCACGACTGCCATTGCTGGCTTTTCCACAGTCGAACATAGCATAGTAGAGAGCCGCAATCCACCGAATATCAGTGTACAGCACAAAAGTCAAAGCTACCCTACCCTAACAAAACGAACCTACACATAACCAAACGTAACGTAGCTCAAACCAACGTGCCGAAGACACTACTCCTAGCTTCCAAAGAACCTAGCAGGAGACACTAGAGCGCAGTAGAGCGCAGATGTACACAGACTAACAGTGCATAGGACAATGTCAAGAATATCCTATTCTAATCAAGCGAATCTTAACGTAACAAAACGTAACATAGCTCAACGTAACGTGCCGATACCACTACTGCTGGCTTCCCCAGGCCACAGCAGAAAATACTGGAGCACAGTAGATCGCAGAAGTGCATAGAATAGCAGCGAGTAGCAAAAGTGTCAAGCTATCCTCTCATAGTGTAACGCATCGTAACATAACCAAACGTAACATAACTCATCCCAACGTGGAGAGACAACTGCTGCTGGCCTCCTGAGGAGAAAACAGAATGTAGTGGAGCACAGCAGAGCACAGAAACCCACCGAAATCATTTTACAGCAGGAAGGTGGCGACTATACTTACCGAAATAACCTAGCCTAGCATAACTGTACGTAACCGAGCTCAACCTAACATGTTGAAGACACTACTGCTGTCCTCTCCAGAGCCAAGCAGAATATACTACAGCTCAGTGGATAGCAGAAATACTCTGAATAGGAATGTATAGAACAATGTCAAAAATTTCATATTCCAACGTAACCGATGTTAACATAACCAAACCTAACCTAACTCCAGTTAACTTTCCGCGACCACGATTGTTGGCCTGCCTAGGGCCAAGCAGAGCATTTTAGGGCAATATAGAGGTCATAAATCCAAAGAATAGCAGTGTAGGGCACAAAAGTCGAAGATATCCTATCCTAACCTCACCAATCGTATGATTACCGCACGTAACCTAAGCAAACCTAACGTGCCGCGTCAACTATTGCCGGCCTGCCGAGAGCCGCGCAGAAAATATTGTAGGAGAGTAGAGCACAGAAATCCAGAAAATCGCTGTTTATGGCAGAAAAGTCGAAGGCATTCGAACCTAACCCAAACGAATGTAACCTAACTAATCGTAGCCTGCCTCAATATAACGTGCAGCGACCACCATTTCTGTCCTCCGCAGTGTCAAGCAGAATATAGTAGAGCACAGTAGAGCGAAGGAATCCACCGAATAACAGTGTAGAGCACATAAGTCAAAGATATCCTGGCCGAAATAGACAAGACCTAACATTAACAAACGTACCCGAAATCATCCTAACATGCCAACACCACCAATTCTGGCATCTCCAAAGACAACCAGATAATATTGGAGCACAGCAGAGCGCAGAAATCCCCCGCACTGCATTCTATAGCACAAAAGCCGAAGATATCCTAACACAACCTGTCCCAACCTGGCCTAGGGAAGCGTAGCAAGCTCAACGTAGCATGCCGAGACCACTACTGCTGGCCTCCCCAGATTCAAGCAGAACGTACAAGAGCACAGCGGAGCGCAGAAATACGCGGAACAGCAGTGTGTAACAAAATAGTCAAAGCTATCCTTTCCTAACATAACAAATCGTAACGTGACCATGAGTAACCTAACATACCATAACCAGTCGCGAACAATATTGTGGCCTCCATAGAGCCGAGCAGAACATAATACAGGAGAGAAGGACGCAAAAATCCATGGAATCGAAGTGCATGACAGAAAAGTCAAAGCCATCCAAACTTAACACATACAAACGTAACCTAACCAAACACAGCATAACTCAACATAGCGTGCCGAGAAAACAATTGCTGGCCTCCGCGTAGTCGAGCAGAGTATAGTAGAGCATTGTGGAGCGCAGAAATGCACCGAATGGCAATGTATATCACAAAGGTCAAAGTTGCATATCCTAACATAGCCAAACGTGGCACAGCCAAATGTAACCTAACTCAACCTGACAGGACGAGACCGATATTGCAGGCTTCCACAGAGGCAAGCCGTGTGTACTAGGGAGCAGTTTTGCGCAGAAATCCACCGCATTCTAGTGAATAGGACGAAGTTCGAAGATATCACAGACTACCCCAACCTATCAAACGTAGCATCTCTCAACGTAACGGGCTGCGGCCACTATTGCTGGCCATCTCAGAGGCACGCAGAATGAAGTGGAGCGCAGTCATGCGCAGAAATCCTCCGAAATTCAGTGTATGATGCGAAAGTCAATGCTACCCCTACAAAACTTAGCCCAAACTAGACTGACCAAACGTAACCTAACACAACCTAACGCGCCGTGACCAATATTGCTGGCATTCCCATGGGTGAGCTTAATATAGTAGTGCACAGTACAGAGCAGGAATACTCCGAATAGCAGTGTATAGCACGAAAGTCTAAGTTAACCTGACCGGGATGAACCTTACCCAACATAACAAAACGTAACGCAACACATGCTAACATGCACAGACTAACACTGCTGGCCTCCACAGACCCAAGCTGAAGATATTAGAACACAGTAGAGCGCTGAAATCCGCGGGTAGGTGTGTATAGTCCAAAAGTCCAAACTACCATATCCTAACCTCCCAAACATAACTAACCGAACGTAACATAGTCCAACCTAACGTGCCGAGGCCACAATTGCTGGCTTCCCCTGAGTCAAGCAGAAAATACTAGAGCACAGCGGAGCGCAGACATCCACCGCATTGCAGTGAATAGCGCAAAGACTGTACGTATCCTAGCATGACCCGACCTATCCTAACCAAACCGAACGCAGCATAACACTAGATGAAGCGCCAAGACCACTGCTCCTGGCCTCCCCAGGGCCAAGAAGAAAGCAATACAGCACAGTAGATCACAGAAACCCGACGACATGCTGTGTAAAGCACAAAAGACAAAGTAGCCAATCCGAACCTGGCCAAACGTAACATACCCAAACGTAACCGGACTCAACCTGACATAACGAGACAGCCGTTGCTGAGCTCCACAGAGACAAGTAGTGTGTACTAGAGTACAGTAGTTCGCAGTAAACCTTCGCATTGCAGAGAATAGCACAAAAATCGAAGATATCCTAACACAGTCTGACCTAACCAAACCTTACCAAACATAGCGTAGCTCAACAGAGCGTGCCGCGACCACTGCTGCCGGAGTCCAGAAAGCCAAGCAGAATGCGGTGGAGCACAGTAGATCACAGGAAACCGCCCGATAATAGTGTATAGAACGAAAGTCGAAGATATCCTAGCCAATAATAAAATAGTATGGCGTATTCAAACGTAGTCTAACACAACGTAAGGTTCCGCGACTATTGCTGTCCGCCCCAGGGCCGAGCAGAGCGTAGTAGAACGCAGTCGAGTGCTGAAATTCTCCGAATAACTGTTTATAGCACGAAAGTAGGAGCTACACTAACCAAACGTAGCCAAACCCAACCGAACCAATCGTAACGTAACTCAATCTAACGTGCCGCGGCAATTATCGCTCGCCTTCCCACGTTTGTGCAGAGTATAGTACAGCAATGTAGAGCTCAGGAATCCACCGAATAGCAGTGTAGAGCACAAAAGTCGAAGAAATCCTAACGGAGCCATCCTAACATAACTTAACAAAACGTAACGTTACACGACCATACGTGCCGAGGCCGCTATTAGTGGCCACCCCGGAGCCAAGCAAAGCATATTAGGGAACATTAGAGTGCATACATCCGGGGAGTAGCAGTGTATAGCACAAAAGTCGAAGTAGCTTCTCCTAACCCAGCCAAACGTAACATGACCGTACGTAGCCTAACTCAACCTGACACGGCGAGACCATTACTGCTGCCCTCCACAAAGGCAGGCAGAATGTACTGAAGCTCAGAAGAGCGCACACATCCACCGAATAACAGTGTACAGCACGAAAGTCAAACATATACTAACCAAACTTTACCTGATCCGACCTAGCCAAACGTAACCTAACTCAATCTGACTTGCCGCGACCACTATTGCTCGCCTCCCCAGTGTCGAGCAGAGTATAGCAGAGCAATATAGATCGCAGGGATCCACCGAGTAGCGGTGTATAGCATAAGAGAAGAAGTAGCCTATCCCAACCTGGACAAACGTGACACAACCAAACGCAACATAACTCAACCTAACATGACGACACCATCACTGCTGGCCGCAATAAAGACAATGAGAATGTACTAGAGTACAGTACTGCGCAGAAACCCACCGCATTACAGTGAATAGATCAAAGGCCATAGATATCCCACCATAATCTGGCCTAACCTAACCAAACGAAACATACCGTAGCTCAGCACACCGTGCAGCGACCACTGCTCCTGGCCTCCCCATAGCTAAGCAGAACGTAATAAAGCACAGTAAATCACCGAAATACACCGAATGGCTGTGTATATCACAAAAGTCTAATTAGCCTATCCAAGCCTAGCTAAACATACCGTACCCAAACGTAACCTGCCTCTACCTAACATGACGAGCCAACTATTGCTGACATCCACAGACTCTAGTAGTGTATACAAGAGCACTGTAATTCGCAGAAATCCTCCGCATTGCAGTGGATAGCACAAAGGCTGATGGTATCCTAACATAACATGACTTAACTTAGCCTAACATAACCTAGCGTAGCGAAACAGATCGTGCCGCGATCACCGCTGCCGGTCTCCACAAAGCCAAGCAGAGCACAGTAGATCACAAGAACTCGACGGATGTTAGTGTACAGCGCGAAGGTCGAAGTCACCCGTACCAAACATCATCTAACACAGCATAATTAAACGTAACCTAACAAAGCATAACGCGCCGCGAATATTTCTGTCGTCCCCAGAGCCAAACAGTACTTGGTAGTGCAGGCTAGATCACAGAAACTCACAGAAAAGCAGTGTTCAGTGCGAAAGCCATAGCTATCCTAACCAAACTCGACCTAACCTTACCCAACCAAGCGTAACCTAACACAAAAAGACGTGCCTCGACCACTATGGCTCACCTCCCCAGAGTCGAGCTGAGTATAATAGAGGAATGTATAGCGCAGGAAGCTTCCGAATAAGAGCTCACAGCACAAAAGTCAAAGAAATCCCAACCGAGCCCTCCTAACTGAACCTAACGAAACGTAACATTACTCAACCTAACGTGCCGAGGCCACTATTACCGGCCACTCCAGAGCCAATCAGAACATACTAGAGCACACTGGAGCGCAGAAGCCCACCGAATAACAGTGTATAGTACAAAAGTCCAAGCCATCCTATCCTAATATAACCCACATTAACACAACACAGCCTAACGTACCACGACCACTATTGCTGGCCTCTACCGGGTCGAGCAGATAATGGTAGAGCAATGTAGAGCGCAGATATCCACCGAATAGCAGTCTACAGCACAAAGTCAATGATAATATAACCGAGCCTTCACAACATTTCCGAACGGAACGTAACACTACTCAAACTAACGTGCCGAGACCACTATCACTGGCCACACCAGAGCCAAGCAGAGCATAACAGAGCACATTAATTCGTAGAGATCCGCGTAGGAGCAGTGTACAGCATAAGAGTAAAAGTAGCCGTTCATGACTTAACAAATCGTGACATAAGCAAACGTAGCTAAACTCAACCTAACGTGCTGGAACCACTACTGCTGGCCTTCCCAGAGCCAAGCTGAATCTGCTAGAGCATAGTAGAGCGCAGTAACCTGCGTAGAGCCGTGCATAGTGCTAAATCCTAGACTATCCTATCCTTACCTCACCAGACGTAACACATACAAACGTAGCACAGCTCAACCTATCGAGCCGAGATCACCATCGCTGGCCTCGCAGGCCGAAGCAGAATATACTAGAGCACAGCAGAGCGCAGAAATCCATCGCATTGCAGTGTATAGCACAAAAGACAATCATATCCTGAAACAACTTGACGTCACCTGACCTATACAAAGACAGCCTAACCAACATAACGTGACGAGACAGATATTGCTGGCCTATGTAGCGCGAAGCATAGCATAGGAGAGTACATTAGGGCGCATAAATCCACGGAACAGCGGTGTATAGCACAAAAGGGAAGGTACCACATCCTAACCTAGCCAAACGTAACACACACAAACGTAGGAAATGCAATCTAACATGACGATACCACCATTGCTGGTCCAGACAGAGAGAAGCATAATGTGCTAGAGCACAGTATATCGTAGAAATCCATCGCACTGCAGTTAATAGCACAATAGACGTAGATACCCTAACCTAACCGGCCATAATTTTACCTAACCAAACGCGGCATGACGTGTCGTGGTCATTGCTCCTGGCCTCCGCGGAGCGAAGCAGAAGGTAGCAGTGCACAGTAGGTCACAGAAATCCACTGAATAGCAGTGTAAATCGCAGAAGTCAATGTAGCCAATCCTAACCCAGCCAAACGTGACACGCCTGAGCGTAACATGAGTCTACCTAACATGATGAGACCACCGTAGCTCGCCCTGGCAGAGACAAGAAGTATCCTCCAAAACACAGTATAACTCTGAAATCTACCGAATTGCAGTGAATAGCACAAAATCCGTAGACACCTTAGCCTAACCTGACCAAACCTAATCGAACCAAACGTTCCATTGCTCAACATAGCGTGCTGTGACCACAGCTCCGTTCCTCCCCATAGCCAAGCAGAATATAGTAGAACGCAGTAGATCGCAGGAGTACACCGATCAACTGTGTGTAACACGAAAGTCAAAGCTATCCTAACCAAACTTAACCGATCCTAACCTAACCAAACCTAACGAAACTCAAACTAACAGGCCGCGACCACTATCTCTCGCCTCGAAAGGGCCGTGCATAGTGCAGTAGAGCAATGTGGAGCGCAGAAATCCACCGAATAGCAGTGTACGTTACAAAGTCATGGAACATATCCTGACAGAACTTGGCCATACCTAACCCACCTTAACGTAGTGTAATTCAGCATAGTGTGACGAGACCGATATTGCAGCACCCTAGGGCCCAGCAGAACATATTGGAGCGCACTAGGGCGCGGAAATCCACCGAATAATAGCGTATAGCACAAAAGTCAGAGTTGCCTGTCCAAACCTAGTTCCTAGGGCCCAGCAGAACATATTGGAGCGCACTAGGGCGCGGAAATCCACCGAATAATAGCGTACAGCACAAAAGTCAGAGTTGCCTGTCCAAACCTAGCCAGACGTGACGTATCAAAAAGTAGTCTAACACAACCAAACCCTACGAGACCGCTGTTGCTGGCATCGAGAGGGACAAGCAACATGTACTAGAGCACAATTGAGCGCAGTTATCCACTGCACTGCAGTGAATGGCACAAAGCCCGTACATAGCCTAACCTAACCAGACACACCCTATCCTAAATAAACATAGCGTAACTCAACAGACCGTGCCGCGACCACTGTTGCGTGACTCACCAGTGCAAGCAGAATACAGTGGAGCACAGTGGATCACATGAACCCTCCGAATAGTTGTGTATAGCGCGAAAGTCGAAGCAATCCTGGCCAAGCGTAACCTAATACAACCTAACCCAACGTTGCCTAACTCGACGCAACGTGCCGCGTCCATTATTGCTGGCCAGCCCAGGGCCAAGCATAATATTGCATAGCACAGTCGAGCGTAGAAATCCTCCGAATAGCAGTGTATAGCACGAAAGTCTGAAAAATCATGTCCTAACCCCACAAAACGTAACATACCCGGACATTTCGTAGCTCAACCTAACGTGCCGAGACCACTATTGCTGGCCACTCCAGAGTCAAGCAGGACATATTAGAGCACACTGGTGCGCAGATGTCCACCGTGTGGTAGTGCCTAGCACAAATTTGAGAGCTACCCTCTCCTAATATGTCAAATCTCAGCATATTCAAGAGTAACATAGCTCAACCTAATGTTCCTCGACCAGTATAGCTGGCCTCCACAGAGTCTTGCACAACATACTAGAGGACAGTAGGGCACATAAGTCCATAGAAACAGAGTGTATTGCACAAAAGACGTATATATCCAGACCTAACCCAAGCTAAACTAATCTACCCCAACGTAGCCTACCCCAACGTAACGGGCCGTGGCCGCTACTTCTGGGCTCCCCAGAGCCAAGCAGAATGCAGTAGAGCGCAGTCGGGCGCATACATCCACCGAAAAACAGTGTATAACGCGAGAGTCGAAGGTACCATTACCGAAATTAACCGAACCTAAGCTAACAAAGCGTAACCTAGATCCACCTAACGCGCCGAGTCAAATATGGCCGGAATTCGCAGGGCTAAGCATAATATAATACAGCACAGTACAGCGCAGAAGTGCTCCGAACAGCAATGTACAGCGCGAAAGTCTAAGTTAACCTGACCGAACTTAACCTAACCTAACCTAACCAAACTTGTCCTAACTCAACCTGTCGTGTCGCGGCCGCTAATGCTCGCCTCCGCAGAGTCTAGCAGAGTCTTGAGAGCAATGTAGAGCTTAGAAATCCACCCAATAACAGTGTACAGCACAAAATTCGGGGATATACTAACCTATCCTGGCATAACGAAACCAAAAAAAAACGCAGCACAACTCAACATAACCTGCTGCGACCGCTATTGATGTTCTTCGTAAAGCCAAGCAGATCATATTGGAGCGCAGCAGGGCGCAGGAATCCACCGAACAGCATTGAATGATAGAAAAGTCTAAGATACTCTGTCCTAACATAACCAAGCTTGTCATATGCAAACGTAGCTTTAGAAAGCATAACGCGCCGAGACCACTACTGCTGGCCCACACAGAGCCAAGCAGAAAGTATTAGAATACAGTAGAGCGCAGAAATCGTCGTATAGCAGTGGATAGCAGAGATGTCTGTGCTATCCAATTCTAACTTCACCAAACGCAACGCAACCAAATGTGGCATAGCTCAAACAAATGCTACGAGACCGCTATTGCTGGCCTCCGCAGAGCTAAGCAGAATATACTAGATTACAGCAGAGCGGAGAAGTCCACCGCATTGCAGTGCAGACCAACGAAGTCATATCCCACCTAACCATTCATAACCTAACAAGTCCAAGTGTAACTCAAAGTATCGTGACCGGACCAATACTGCTGGCCTTAGCGCCAAGCGGAGTATATTAGAGCGCATTAGACCGCAGACGTCCACCGAAAAGCAGTTTATAGCACAAGAGTCAAAGAAAGCCTTACCGAGCCATCCTAGCCTAACTTAACGAAAGGTAACCATATTGAACCTAACGTGCCGAAAGCACCATTGCTGGCCACCCCGAAGACAGAGCTTATTATGGCGCATGAGGGAGGAGAAACCCACCGAAATGCGGTGTAAAGCACAAAAGTCGAAGTAGCCTATCCTAACCTAGCCAAACGTAACTTAAACGAACGTAAGCTGACGCAACCTAACGCGCCGAGAATACCATTTCTGGCCTCCATAGGTCCAAGCAGAAAGTATTACAGAACAGTTGATCGCAGAGATCCACCACATTGCAGTGAACCGCACAAAAGCCGTAGGTATCCTGACATGACGTGACCTAACCTAACCTAACCAAACGTAACATAACACAACCTGATGTGCCACGACCACTATTGCTCGTATCCCCAGAGTCTAACATGCCATACCAGAGCAATGTAGAGCGCAGGAATGGACCGAATATCAGTTTAGAGTCGAAAAATGCAAGAAATCATAACCGAGCCATCCTAACCTGACATAACGAAACGGAAACTTACTCAACCTAATGTGTACAGACCGCTATTGCTGGCCTCCACATGGCCAAGCAGAAAATATAAGATCACAGGAGTGCGCAGAAATCCACCGAAGAGCAGTGTATAGGAAAAATGTCAAAGCTATCCTTTACGAACCTAACCAAACCTTACGTAGCCGAACGTAACATAGCTAAACCTTACGTGACGGCACCTCTATTGCTGCCCTCCCCAGAGACAAGCAGAACATATTAGAGGAGAGTAGAGAGCAGAAATCCACAGGGACGCGGCGTATAGCACAATAGTCGGAGCCGCACCATCCTAAGCCTACCAAAAGTTACATAACCGAACGTAGCCTAGCACAACGCGACGTGCCGCGACCACTATATCTGGCCTCGACCGGACCAAGCAGAATATGGCAGAGCACACTAGATCTCAGAAATCCGTCAATAACTGTGTAGAGTGCGAAAGTCGGAGCTATTCTAAGCGAATCTAACATAATCTATACCAACCGCAAGTAACCCAGCCGAACCTAACGTTCCGTGGCCTCCATTGCTAGCCTCCGCAGAGCCAAGTAGAACATATCAGAGGAGATTAGAGAGCAGAAATCCATGGATATAGCTAACTAGTCAACGCTATCCTATCCTAACATGACAAATCGTAACATAACCAAACGTAACCTGCCTCAAAATAACGAGCCGCGACCACCTTTGCGGCCCTTCCCAGATCCAGGCTGAGCTTATTAGAACATAGTAGAGCGCAAAAATCCACCGATTTGAAGTGTACAGCATGAAGGACGGAGCTACCCTATCCTATCTCAGCCAAACATAACGCAACCAAACGGAACATAACCCAACCTAACGTGACACGACCACTACTGCTGGCCTTATCAGAGCCGAGCTGGTCATATTATAGAAGAGTCAAGCGCAGAAATCCATACAATCGCAATGTACAGCGGAAGAGTCGAAGCTGTCCAAACCTAGACCGAACTCACATAGCCTAACCAAACGTAGTCTGACAAGGCATAGCATGGAGCGATCACCCTTGCTGGCCTCCACAGGGCCAAGCAGAATATATTAAAGCGCAGTAGAACGCAAAAATCCACCGTATTCCGATGTACAGCGCAAAAGTCAAAGATATCCTCTCCTAACCTAACCGAACGTAACGTAAACAGACGCAACTACACTTAGCATAGCGTACCGAGATCAGTATTGCTGGAGACTCCAGAGCCATGCAGAATATAATAGATGACAACAGAGCGCTGAAAGCCACCAAGTAGCGGTGTGCATCACTAAAGTCAAAGATGTCCTAACCAAGCCAGTCCTATCCTATTCTAACCAAACGTAGAATAACTGAACCTAACGAGACGAGGCCTCAATTGTTGGATTCCCCAGAGCCAAGCGGAATATATTAGAGCAAGTCAGAGAGGAGAAATTCACTGAATATTTGTGTATAGCACAAAAGTCGAAGGCATCCTGACCGAACCGAGCCTAACCTATCATAACCAAACGTTACATACCTCAACCTATCTTGCCACGGCAGCCATTGCTGGCCGTCCGAGAGTCGAGTAGAGTATAGTAGAGCAACGAAGAGCGCTGAAATCCACCGAATAGGGGCGTATAGCACAAGATTTAGAGTTATTCTATCCCAATCTGTTCTAACGTAGCATGTCCAAACGAACATATCTCAACCTAACGTGCCTACACTGCCATTACATACCGCCCCAGAGAGAAGAACAATATAATAGAGCACAGTAGAGCGCAGGAAGTCACCAAAATGCAGTGCATCGCAAGAAAGTCAAAGGTAACCTAAGCTAACCTAACATACCCAACCTAATAAAGCGTAGACTAACTGAACGTTACGTGCCGCGAAAACTATTGCTGGCCTCCACAGAGTCTAGCAGAGCATAGTAGAGCACAGTAGAGCGCCGAAATACACCGAAAGAAAATGTATACAGCGAAAGCCATATCTGTCCTAACATATCATGGCAAACATAACCAAACCTACCGCAGACTACCTCACCCTAACGCGCCGGGACCACTATAACTGGCCTCTCCAGGGGCGTGTAGAGTATACCAAAGCAGGATAGATCGTATGAATACACCTAATAAGAGTCTGTATCTCAAAAGTCATAACTATTCTGTCCTAACCTGACCAATCGTAACCTAACAAAACGTAACCAAACTCAACCAAGCGTGCCGCCACTACCACTGCTGGCCTCCCCAGAGTCAAGAAAAACATATTGGAGGCGAGTAGGGAGCAGAAATCTATAGAAATACAGTGTACAGCAAGAGAGTCAAAGATATCCAAACCTCACCCAAAGCAACATAACCAAACCTAACGTAGTCAAACTCAACGTAACGTGCCGCGACCATTATTTCCGGGCTCCCCCGGGTCTAGTAGATTCGAGTATAGCAGAGCAGAGGGCAGGAACCCACCGTGTGGCAGCGTATAGCACGAAAGTCAATGCTACCCTTACCAAACGTATCCTAACGTAACATAACAGAAAGTAACCCAACTCAACCTAACGTTCGGCGACCACTGCTGCTGGTCTCGCCAGAGCCATGCAGAATATATTAGAACCCAGTAGAGTTCAGAAATCTACAGAATAGCGTTGTATAGCATTAAAGTCAAAGTTATCTTATCCTAAACTAACAAAGCATAATATAACCAAACGATATCTATCTCAAACTAACGAGCAGAGACCACTATTGCTGTCCTTCCCAAAACCGACAAAAACGTACTAAGGCGCAGCAGAGCTCAGGAACCCGCCGAAAAAGAGTCTGCACCACGAGGGTTAGAGCGATCCAAACCTAACTCAAACTAACGTAACCTAACCCAACGTAGCCGGACTAAATCATACGTGTCGCGAACGCCATTACTGGAATCTCCAGGGTCGAGCGGAGTACATTAGAGCACAGTAGAGCGAAGAATGCCGCCAAACAGCAATGTATAGCATAGCAGTCAAAAATAACCTGACCTAACCAGACCTAACCAAACCTAACCGGTCGTAGAATTACTAAGCCGAACGTGCGGAGACCTCTATTGCTGGCATCCCCAGTGCCAAGCAGCCCTTATTATGGGAAAGTGGAGCGCAGAGGACCACAGGACGGCAGGGTATATTTGAATGGTCAAAGCTATCCAAACCTAACCCATGCTAACGTAGCATAACCGAACGCGACCTAACTCAACATATCGTGTCACAAACGCCATTGCTGGCCTCCCCAGAGGCGTGCAGAGATTAGTAGAGCAATGTGGAACGCAGAAATACACCGAATAGTAGTGTATAGCGCAAAAGTAGCAGCTATCCTGTCCTAACCTAACCAAACGTAAACTAACCTTTCGCACCTTAACTCAACCTACCATGACGATACCACTATTGATGGACTCCACAGCGCCAAGCAGGGAATACTATTGCAGAGTAGATCGCGGGAGTCCACCGAAAAGCAGCGTACAGCACAAAAGTCAGAGCAAACATATCCTAACCTAACCAGACGTAACATAAGCGGACGTATCTTAACGGAACCTGACGTGCCACGACCGCTGCTGCTGGCCTCACGGGAGCTAAGCAGATTATACCAGAGCAATATAGGACAATGCAATTCTCCGAATAGCAGTGTATGGCTCAAGAGTCAAAGCCATCCTAACTAAACGTATCCAAACCTGACCTGGCCAAACGTAACATAACTTAACCTTAAGCTCCGTGAGCACTATTCCTGGCTTCCGCAGAGACAAGCAGGCAGCGATAGCGCAAAGATGAGTGCAGTATTCCATAGTATAAAAGTGCGGAGCACAAAAGCCACAGCTATCCTGACCCAACTCAACGTAACTCAATATATCCAATCATAATCTATCTCAACCTAACTTGCGGCGACCATTGCACCTGGCCTCCTGAGATTCGAGTAGAGTAGAGTAGTGCAGTGTAGAGCTTTGCACTTCAGTGAGGCGGATTTCTGTGCTCTACTGTACTCTGGTATATTCTGCTATTCGTCTTTGGGGATGCAAGCAATAGTGGCCTCGGCAGGTTAGGTTGAGTTCCGCAACGTTCGGTAATACTACGTTTGGCTAGGTTAGGGTAAGATAGCTTCGACTTTTTGCTATACACTGCTATACGTTGAATTTCTGCGCTATACTGTGCTCCATTATGTTCTGCTATGCTCTGCGGAGGCCAGCAATGGTGGCTTCCGCACGCAAGATTGAGTTATGTTACGCACGGCTTGGCTATGTTCGGATAAGTTTGGTCAGTATAGCTTTGAACTTTGTGCTGTGCACTACTATTCGGTCGATGCCTATGCACAGCATTGCTCTACTAGCATCTGCCTGTCTCATGGGAGGCCAGCAATATCGGACGTGGCAGATTTGGTTGAGCTATGTTATGTTCGGTTATGTTATGTTTGGTCGAGTTTGGTCAGGGTGTCTTTGACTTTTGTGCCGTACACTGGTATTCGGTGGATTTCGGCTCTCTGCTGCGCACTAGTGTATTCTGCGAGGCTATGGGGCTGCCAGCAGTACCAGTCTTGCCACGTTAGTCTGATTCATGTTGCGTTTGATTATGATACGTTTGGTTACGTTAGGACAGGGTAGCTGTGACTTTTGCGCTGCACACTGCAATTCGGAAGATTTCTGCGATCTGCATTGCTCTACCATACACTGCTCGCCTCTCGGGAGGCCAGCAGTAACGGTTGCCGCATGTTTGGTTCAGTTAGACTACGTTTGGCTGTGTCACGCTTGGTTAGATTACGACAGGATATCTTTGACTTTTATGCTGTACAGTGCTGTTCGTTGGATATCAGCGCTCTACATTGCACTAGTATACACTGCTTGTATCTGCGGAGGACAGCAATGACCGTCTCGTCACTCTACGTTGAGTTGTGCTACGTTTGGTTATGTTACGTTTGGTTAGGTTAGGATAGGAAAGCCTTGACTTTTGTTCTGTACACTGCCATCCGGTAGATTTCTGCTCTCTACTCTGCCTTAATGTGCTCTGCTTGGCTCCGCGGAGGCCAGCAATACTGGTCTCGGCTGGTTTGGTTCAGTTAGGCTACACTTGGTTTCGTTAGGGTCGGTTACGGTTGGTTAGTCTGGCTTTGACGTTTGTGCTATACACTGCTATTCGGAGGATTTCTACGCCCGGCTCTGCTGTAGTATATTCTGCTTGGCTATGTGCATGTCAGCAGTAGTGCCTTGCGCACCGTGGGCTGGGTTAGGTTGCGTTTGGTATTGTTACATTTGGTTGGGTTAGGATAGGGTAGCTTAGACTTTTGTGCTATGCTCAGCTCTTCGGTGGATTCCTGCGCTCTAAATTGCTCTGCTATACGCACCTCGCCTATCGGGAGGACAGCACTAGTGGTCGCGTCGCGGTAGGCTGAGTTTGGATATGTTGGGCTATGGTATGTTCGTTTGGGTTTGGTTAGGATATCTTTGACTCTTCTGCTTTGCACTGCGAGTCAATGGACTTCTGCGCTCTACCCTCCTCTAATATGTTCTGCCTGTTTCTGGGGAGGGCGGCGATAGTGTTCTCGGAACGTTAGGATGAGTTCGGATACGTTTGGTGACGTTACGTTGGCCAGGTTAGGATAGGATAGCTTTGACATTTGTGCTATTCAATATTATGCGGTGGATTTCTGTGCTCCACTGTGCTCTAATCCGTTCTGCTTGGCTCTGCGGTGGCCAGAAACTTTGGCCCTGGCACGTTAGGTAGGATTATGCTATGTTTGGCTTGGTTAGGTTAGGTCAGGTTTAGTTACGATAGCTTTGTCTTCTGTGCTGCAATTTGCTGTTGGGCCGATGTCTGCGATCTGCGTTGCTCTGCTATACTTCGCTTGTCTCTGGGAAGGCCGGCCGTAGTGGTTTGGTAGGGATGGCTTCGACTTTTGCGCTATCTACTGCTTTTCGGTGCATTCCTGAGCTCTACTATGATCTAATATCCTCCACTTTGCTCCGTGGATGCAAGAAAAAATGGCCGCGGCGCGTTAGGTCCTGCTGTGTTACTTTCGGATAGGCATGGTTTGTTTGGGTAAAGTTATGATATCTTTGACTTTTGTGCTATACACTCCCATTTAATGGTCTTCAGCGCTCTACTCTCCTTTCACATGTTCTACTTGGCGATGGGGAGGACAGCAACAGCGGTCTAGGTACGTTAGGTTGAGATAGGTTACCTTTGCTTATCTTACGTTTGGCTGGGTTAGGTTACGATATCTTTGACTTTTGTCCTATAGACTGCTATTTGCTCGATATCTGTGCAACTCATTTCTCTACTGGAATATGCTTTTCCCTTGGGAAGACAGCAATAGCAGTCGTGAAAGGTTTGGTTGAGTACGGTTACGCTCGGTCATGTTAGGTTAGGCTATGTTTGCATAGTTTGGCTTCAGCCTTTGTGCTATACACTGCTGTTCCGTCGATATCTGCGCTCCGTATTGCTGTACTAGCATCTGCTTGTCCTTGCGGAGGCGAGCAATAGTGGTCGTGGCACGATTGGCTAAGCTATGTTACGCTTGGTTAGGTCAGGTTTGGCTATGTTTGGTTAGGATGGCTTGACTTTTGTGCTATGCACTGCTATCCGTTGTATATCTGCGCTCCGTTGTGCTCTAGTATTTTCTGCTTGGCCGTGGGGATGCCAGCAACATTGGTATCGGCCCGTCAGTCTTATTTATGTTGCGTTTGGCATTGCCCCGTTTAGTCAGGTTAGGGCAGGGTTGCTTCGACTTGTGTGCTATACACTTAAATTCAGGGGGACCTCTGACGCCACATTTCACTACTACACTCTGCTAGTCTCTCGGGAGGCCAGCAGTAGTGGTCGCTGCCCGTTAGGTTGAGTTCGATTACGTATGGCCAGGTTATGTTACGTTGTGTTAGGTTAGGATATCTTCGACTTCTGTGCAACACTCTGCTATTCTATGGACTTCTGCGCTCTTCTGTGCATCGGCACACCCTGCCTGTATATGTGGACGCCAGGGATAGTGTTCGCAGCGCATTAGGTTGGGTTATGTAAAGTTTCGTTGGGTTCGTCTTGGTTAGATTTTGCTAGGACTGCTTGGACTGTCATGCTATACGCTGCTATTCGTTGGATCTCTGCGCTCTACTGGGCTCTAACACGCTCCGATTGGTGCAGGCCAGCAATTGTGGTCTCCGCGCGTAAAGTTTAGTTACGCTGCGCCTGCTAGGTTACACTTGGCTAAGTTAGGACAGGATATCTTGGACTTTTGTGCTACAAACTGCAATTGCGGTAGATTGCTGCGCTCCACTGTGCTCTAGTATATCCTGCTTGGCTTTGAGGAGGCCAGCAATTGTAGTCTCTGCACGGTAGTTTCAGCTACGTTAAGCTTGGCATGGCTACGTTGTGAGAGATCCGGTTAGGGTAGCTTTGTCTATGGCGCCGTAAACTAATATTCGGTCGATATCTGCGAACTACGTTGCTCTACTAACATCTGCTTTTCTCTTGGACGGCCGGCTATAGTGTTCTCGCACGCTAGGTTGATTTAAGTTACGCTTGACATGTTTAGGTTTTGTTAGGTTTGGTTTGGGTAGCTTTGACTTTTGCGCTGTACACAGCTCTTCGGTCGATATCTGCGCTCTGCGTTGCTCTAATAGCACCTGCTTGTTTCTAAGGAGACTAAAAATAGCGGTCGTGGCACGTTCGCTTGAGTTAGGTTAGATTACGTTTGTTTAGGGTGGCTTTGAATTTTGTGCTGTACACTGCTATTCTGTGGATTCCTGTGCACTACTGTGCACTTGTATATTCTGCTTGGCCATGGGGAGGCCAGCAGCATTGGTCTCTGCACGTTTGTCTGAATCAGGTTCCGCTCGTTTGCGTTACGTTTCGTGAGGTTAGGATAGGATGGCTTAGACTTTTGCGCTATACCCTGCTGTTCGATGGATTTC
>NW_016908195.1:0-8789 GCF_001483705.2 Eufriesea mexicana | reverse complement strand
AGGGCAGGGTTGCTTCGACTTGTGTGCTATACACTTAAATTCAGGGGGACCTCTGACGCCACATTTCACTACTACACTCTGCTAGTCTCTCGGGAGGCCAGCAGTAGTGGTCGCTGCCCGTTAGGTTGAGTTCGATTACGTATGGCCAGGTTATGTTACGTTGTGTTAGGTTAGGATATCTTCGACTTCTGTGCAACACTCTGCTATTCTATGGACTTCTGCGCTCTTCTGTGCATCGGCACACCCTGCCTGTATATGTGGACGCCAGGGATAGTGTTCGCAGCGCATTAGGTTGGGTTATGTAAAGTTTCGTTGGGTTCGTCTTGGTTAGATTTTGCTAGGACTGCTTGGACTGTCATGCTATACGCTGCTATTCGTTGGATCTCTGCGCTCTACTGGGCTCTAACACGCTCCGATTGGTGCAGGCCAGCAATTGTGGTCTCCGCGCGTAAAGTTTAGTTACGCTGCGCCTGCTAGGTTACACTTGGCTAAGTTAGGACAGGATATCTTGGACTTTTGTGCTACAAACTGCAATTGCGGTAGATTGCTGCGCTCCACTGTGCTCTAGTATATCCTGCTTGGCTTTGAGGAGGCCAGCAATTGTAGTCTCTGCACGGTAGTTTCAGCTACGTTAAGCTTGGCATGGCTACGTTGTGATAGATCCGGTTAGGGTAGCTTTGTCTATGGCGCCGTAAACTAATATTCGGTCGATATCTGCGAACTACGTTGCTCTACTAACATCTGCTTTTCTCTTGGACGGCCGGCTATAGTGTTCTCGCACGCTAGGTTGATTTAAGTTACGCTTGACATGTTTAGGTTTTGTTAGGTTTGGTTTGGGTAGCTTTGACTTTTGCGCTGTACACAGCTCTTCGGTCGATATCTGCGCTCTGCGTTGCTCTAATAGCACCTGCTTGTTTCTAAGGAGACTAAAAATAGCGGTCGTGGCACGTTCGCTTGAGTTAGGTTAGATTACGTTTGTTTAGGGTGGCTTTGAATTTTGTGCTGTACACTGCTATTCTGTGGATTCCTGTGCACTACTGTGCACTTGTATATTCTGCTTGGCCATGGGGAGGCCAGCAGCATTGGTCTCTGCACGTTTGTCTGAATCAGGTTCCGCTCGTTTGCGTTACGTTTCGTGAGGTTAGGATAGGATGGCTTAGACTTTTGCGCTATACCCTGCTGTTCGATGGATTTCAGCGATCTACATTGCTCTGCTATACTCTGCACGACTATCTGGAGGCCGGTAATGGCGGCGTCGGTAGGCTAGGTTGCGTTAGATTACGCTTGGCTTCGTCAGGTTAGGCTACGTATGACAAGGATAGCAGTGGCTACTGTGATATACTCTGATATTCTTCGGAATTCTGCGCTCTACTGTGCTCCGATATATTCTGCTTGGCGCTGGGGTGGCAAGCAATAGTCTTCTCGGCATGCTAGTCCTAGTTATGTAACGTTTGATTCAGTTAGGTTAGGTCATTTTCGGTTACGGTGGTTTCGTCTCTTGTGCCATACGCCGCTATTCGGTGGATTTCTACGCCCATTTGTGCTCTAATATGCTCTGCTTGGCGCTGGGTATGCCAGCAATGGTGGTCTCGGCGCGTCAGTTTGTGTTAGGGTGCGTTTGGTTTGGTTACGTTACGTTGTGTTAGGATAGGGTCACTCCGACTTTTGTGCTATGCACCGCTATTCGGTTGATTCCTGAGCTGTACTGCGATCTAATGTTCCCTGCTTTGATCTGCAATGCTTGAAAGGGTGACCGCGGCCCGTTAGTTTGTGATAGTTAACATTTACAGGTACTAGGTTTGGATATCGTAGACTTTCGTGCTATAGACTGCCATCCTATGGACCCCTGCGCTCTACTCTCCTATAATATGCCCTGCTTGGCGATGGGAAGTAAGCAATAGTGATGTAGGCTCGTTAGGCTGAGTTAGGTAACGATCTCTTATGCTGCGTTTGGTCATGTTAGGATAAGATAACTTCAACTTTTGAGTTATACACTGTCATTCAGCTGATTTCTACGCTCTACTGTGCTATAATATACTTTGCTTTGCTCTTGGGAGGGCAGAAATAGTGGCCGCGGCGCGTTAGTTTAATTTGTGTTACGTTTCGTTAGGTTAGGTTGGGTTGTGTTTGGTCAGGATAGCCATAACTTTCGTGATATACACTGTTATTTGGTTTATCCCTTTTCTCTACTGTGCTCTACTCTAATCTGCTTGGACCTGCGTAGGACAGAAATGTTGGTCACGGCACGTCATTTTGCGTCTGCCTGTGCGAGGTCTGGTTATGATAGCTTGGGTTAGGTTGGGATATCTTTGACCTAGTGCTATACACTGCGATGCAGTCTATTACTGCGCCCTGCACTTTCTGGTATATTCTGCTTGGATCAGGAGGTGCCAGAAATAGTGGTCCGGACACAATAAGTGGAGCAATTCTACGTTCGGCTATGTTACGTTTGGTTATGTTAGGATAGGGTAGCTCCGGCTACTGTGCTACGCACTGCGATCTTATGGATTTCTGCGCTGTACTCTCCTCTAATATTTTCTGCGTGTCTCTGGGGAGGGCAGCAATAGTGGCCTCGGCACGTCAGAATGGGTTATGCTACATTTGGTTAGGTTACGTTTGGTCGGGTTAGGATGGTATAGCTCCGTCTTTTGCGCCATACCCTCCTATACGGCAGATTCCAGCGCTCCACTGTGACCTAATATGTTGTTCTTGGCATCGCGGAGGCCAGAAATTGAAGTACCGGCACGTTAGGTTGAGATAGGTTACGTTGGGCTAGGATAGGTTGCGTTGTGTTAGGTCAGGATAGCTCCGACATTGTTCTACACACTGTTATACTATGGACCTCTGCTCCCTACTGTGCGATGTCACACTCCGCTTGTGTCTGGGGAAGCTAGGTGTAGTTGTCGCGACATGTTAGGTTGTGTTGTGTTACATTTGGTTAGGCTAGGTTGGGATAGGTCCTGCAGGGATAGCTTAAACTTTTTGCTACACACTGCTATTCGAAGCACATCTGCGCTCTTTTGAGCTGCTTATGGCTATGCTACCTTAGCTTGGGTTATTTTCGAATAGACATGACTATCGTGGTATACACTGATATTCGGCGGATTTCTACACAGTACTATGTTCTACTATATTCTGCTTGGTCGTGGGGAGTTCTACAATAGTGTACGCCGCAGATTTTGTTGAGTTATGCTATGTTTGGCTAAGCACTGTTGGTTTGGGTTATGCTTGGGTTGCTTAGATTTTTCTGATCTACACAGCGATTCTATGAGCTTCTGCGGTCTACTATCCACTAATATGCTTTGCTTGGCTCTGGGGATGACAGCAATTCAGGTCGCGGCACGTGAGGTTGAGTTAGGTTACGTTTGCTTATGTTACGTTTGGCTAGGTTACGATACAGTAGCTTTTCCTATTATGCTATACACTGCATATCGGTGGATTTCTGCGCTCTACATTTCTCTTATATGCAGAGCTTAGATCTTGGGAGGCCGGCAATAGTAGTCTCCGGCACGCTATTTTGTATTAAGCCACGTTTGGTTGTGTTAGGACTGGAAAGCTTTGACTTTTGTGCAATACACAGCTACTCGGTGGGCCTCTGCCACCTACTGTGCCTTAATGTGCTTGGTTCTACGTTGCCAGCAATAGTTATCTCCGCACGTTAGCTTGAGCTATGCTGCGTTTGGTTGGGCTACGTTAGTCTGAGGTATGTTTTTATAGCTTCGACTATAGAGGTGTACACCTCTAATCGGTGCATTTCTGTGCTCTACTGTGCTCTACTACCTTCTGCTTGGCTGGAGAGGCCACTCATGATTACCGTGGAGCGATATGTTGGTTTAAGTTCCCTTTGGTTATGTTACGTTGTATAGGTTAAGATTTGGTAGCATAGACTTTCGCGCTATACACTGATATCCGGCGGACCGCTGGGATCTACATTACATTACTATGCTCTGCTCTTCTATGGGGAGGCCAGTAATAGTGGTCTCGTTACGATAGATAGAGTCAGGCTACACTTGGTTAGGTTAGGTTAGTCCGTGTTGTGTTAGGATATCTTCCTCTTTTGTGCTATACACTGCTATGCGGCAGATTACTGCGCTCCAATGTGCTCTAGTACTGTCTGCCTGGCCCTGTGGTGGCTAGCAGTAGTGGTCTTCGCACGATAGTTTGGGCTATGCTACGTTCGGTTGTGTTACGTATGGCTATGTTAGAATAGGTTAACTTCGAATTCTGTGCTACACAGTGCAGTGAGGTGGATGACTGCGCTCTACTGTGTTCTAGTATACTATGCTTGGCTCTGGGGTTCAAGCAATAGTGGACGCGGCGCGTTAGGTTGTGGTTGATTACGCTTGGTTAGGCTAGGTTTGTTTGGGTTATGCTAGGATATCATTGACTTATGTGCTCGACACTGACCTTCTATGGACTTCCGTGCTCTACTGTGCCCTATCATATTCTGCTCGTCGCTTGGGACGCCAGATGAAGTGGTCGCCGCACGTTTGGCTGGGTTATGTTACGTTTGGCAAGGATAGGTTAGGTTAAGTTTGGTCAGGGTAGCACGGACTTTTGCGTTATACACTGAGTTGCTGTCGATTTCTGCTCTCTACTGTGTCTGATATGTTTTGCGTGGATATATGGAGCCCAGCAATAGTGGTTAAGGCACGTTTGTTTGAGTTAGGTTACGCACGGTTCGGGTAGGTTTGTCTGGGTTAGTCTAGGTTACCTTTGATGTCTCTGTTGTACGTTGCCATTCTATGGACTTCTGCACACTACGCTCCTCTTATAAGTTCTGTTTGGCTATGTGGAAGCCAGTAATATTGGACCCGGCTCGTAAGATTTAGTTAGTCAACGGTTGGTTATGTTGGGATAGGGCAGGTTAGGTTAGGATATCTCTGACTTTTGTGCTACACAGTGCTATTTGGAGGCTTTCTGTGATCTACTGTGCTCAAGTATATTCTGCACGTCTCTGGGGAGGCCAGAAATATTGGTCTCGGCACGTCGCTTTAAGCTATGTTCCGTTCGTCTATATTACGTTGCTATATGTTAGAACAGGATAGAGTCGACTTTTCTGCTATACACTGCTATTCGGTGAATTTCTGTGCTCCACTGTGATCTAATGTCTCCTCCTCGACTCTGGCGAGGCCAGTAATAATGGCCTCGGCACGTTAAGTTGAGCTATGCTACGTTTGACTTCGTCATGTTTTCCTTGGTTATGTCTGGCTAGTTTGGACTCTCGTGGTGTACACTGTTATTTGGTGCACTCCTGCGCTCCAATGTGGTCTACAATATCCTGCTTGGCCCTGGGGAGTCCAGCAATTGTGATCTCGGCACGGTAGGTTGAGTTAGGCTCCGTTACGTCATGTTACGTTTGGTTAGGTTTTGTTAGGGTAGCATTGACTTTTTTGCTATGCACAGCTGTTCCGTGAACTTCTGCGCTTCGCTCTGCTCTAATGTGCCCTGATTGGCGCTGTGGATGCCAGCAATTGGGGTCTCGGCACGTTAGTTTGAGTTAGGCTTCGTTCGGCTTGCTTAGGTTATGTCAAGTTAGGATAGGTGATCATCGAATTCTGTGCTTTGCACTTCAGTGCGTCGGATCTCTAAGCTCTCCTGTGCTCTAGTAAATTCTGCTTTTCTCTGGGAGGTCAGCAATAGTGGTGAAGGCACGATAGACTTAGTTAGGTTACGTTAGGTTATGTTAGGTTTGGTTTGGTTAGGATAGGATATCTTTGAATTTTGCGCTGTACACTGCTGTTCGGTGGGCTTCTGCGCTCACCATTGCGCTACTATATTCTGCTGGACTCTGGGGAGACCAGTAATTGTGGTTTCGGCACGTTAGGTTGAGTTATGCTACGTTTGGTTATGTAAGGCTTGGTTAGGTTTGGAAAGGATAGCTGTTTCCTTTGTGCTGTACACTGCTATATGGTGGATATTTGCACTCTATTCTGATCTATTGCACCCTGCTTTGCTCTGGGAATTTCAGGAGTAGTGGCCGCGGTTCGATTGGTTCTGTTAGGATACGCTTGGCAAGATTAGGTTTGTTTGGGTTAGGTTAGTATATCACTGAATTTCGTGCTACAGACTGACATTTTATGGACCTCTACGATCTACTCTCCCCTAATATGCCCTGCTTGGCGATGGAGAGTCCCGTAATACTTGGATGGGCACGGAGGTTGATTTCGGATAGGTTTCGTAGTGCTACGTTTGGTTAGGTAAGGACAGGTTAACCTTGACTTCTGTGCTATACACTGCACTTCGGTGGATCTTTGCGCTCTACGTTGCGCTACTGTACTCTGCTCCGCTCTGGGGGGCCAGCGATGGTGGTCTCGGCCCGTTAGGCTGAGCTAGGCTGCGTTCGGTCAAGTTGAGTTTGGTTACGTTAGGATAGTGTAGCTTCGACTTTTGTGCTGCACACAGCTATTCAGTGGATTTCTGCGCTCTTCTTCGCCCTAATACGCTCTGCTTGTTGCTGAGGAGGCTTGCAATTGCGTTCTCGGCAGGATAGGTTGTGTTAGGAAACGTTCGGCTATGTTACGTTTGCTTGGGTTATGATTTGACAGCTCTGACTTTCGTGGTTTACACTGCTATGCGGTTGGTTTCTGCGCCCTACTGTGCTGTAATCTGTTCTGCTTCGCTGTGGGTGGCCATCAATAGTGGTCGCCTCACGCTTGCTTGAGATGTGCTACGCTCCGTTTGGTTAGGGTTGGTTAAGTTTGGATAGAATGGCCTTGACGTTTGCTCCACACTACTATTCGGTGGATTTCCGCACTCTACTGTGATCTATTGTTCCCTGCTTTGCTCTGGGAATTCCAGAAATAGTGGCCGCGGCGCGTTGTGTTGAGATACATTACGTTTGGGTTGGTTAAGCTTGTTTGGGTCAGGTTGGAATACCTTTGACCTTCTTGCTATGCACTGCCATTCTATGGGCCTCAGCGACCTATTCTCCTCTAATACGCCCTTCTTGGCGGCGGGGAGGACAGCCATGGTGGTCTCTCCACGTTAGGTTGCAATATGATGCGTTCGGTTAGGTCACGTTGTCTCCGGCTGCGTTTGGATATCTTCGACTTTTCTGCTATACAGTGAGATTCTATGGACTCCTGCGATATACTCTACTGTGTTATGCTCGTGTTGGCTCTGTGCAGGCCAGCAATACTGGTCGCGGCACATTAGGTTTAGTTGCTGTACGATTGGGAGTGCCCGGATGGGTCTGGTTATGTGAAGATATCTTTGTCTTTCATGCTACGCATTACTTTTGGTGGCTTCCTGCGCCATATTTTGCTCTTAAATCATCTGCCTGTCTCTGTGTACTATTGGTTTGGTGCTCTCAGCATGTAAGGTGGAGTTATGTTACGTTTGGTTAGGTTAGGCATGGTTAGGCCTTGGTTAGAGTAGCTTCGACTTTTGGGATATACACTGCTGTTCCGACGACATCAGCGTTCTACACTGCTCTGCTATACTCTGTTCAGCTCTCGTGGGTCCAGCAATAACGGACGTGGCACGAATGTTTCTGTTACGTTACTTCCGCTTTTGTTACATTTGGTTGGGTTTGATACGGCGGCTTTGAATTTTGTGCTGTACACTGCCATTCGGTGGGCTTCTGCGCTCTTCTGAGATTTAGTACGATCTGCTTTGGTTCGTGGAGGCCAGAAATGGTTGCCGCGGCGCGCTAGGCAGTGTTAGTTTCGTTTAGTTGTGTTCCGCTTGCTTAGGTTAGGATAACATAACCTTGACTTTTGTGCTATACACTGATATTCGGTGGACTCCTCCGCTCTTCATTGCTCTACTATACTCTGCTCGACTCTGGGGAGAACAGCAATACCGGTCGTGGCACGTTACGTTTAGTCTGGCTACGTTAGCTTATGTTACCTTTGTATGGGTTAGGTCTGGATATCTTTGACTTCTCTCCTGTACACTGCGATTCTATGGATTTCTGCGCCCCACTCTCGTCTAATATTTTCTGCTTGGCAATAGTGGTGGCGGCGCGATAGGTTGGGATTGGTTACGTTCGGCGGCGATAGGATTTGCTATGTTAGTTTATGGTATCTCTGGCTTTTGTGATAAATACTGCTTCCCGTTGGATTTCACCTCTCTTCAATGCTCTAATAGTTCTGCAGGTATCTTCGCAGGGAAGCAATATTGTTCGTGGCACGTTTGTTTGGGATAGGTTACGTCTGGCTGACCTAGGTTAAGGAAAGTTAGGTTAGGATATCTTCGACTTTGGTGCTACACACTGGAATGCGGTGGATTACTGCGCTCTACTGCGGGCTGGAATATTCTGGTTGGTTATGGGGTGGACAGCAGTAGTGCTTTGCGCACCATAGGCAGAGCCTTGTTGCGCTTGGTTACGCTACGTTCGGGTAGTTTGGCACAGGATAGCTCTGACTTTTGTGCTATTCGCTGCTCCTCGCTGGATTTCTGCGCTCTACGTTGCTGTATTTTACTCTGCACGACTCTCGGGATGCCAGCTGTAGCGGTCGTGGCACGTTAGGGTGAGCTATGTTACGTTCGGTTAGGTTAAGTTGGGACAAGCTTGGTTTGGATTCCACTGGCTTTAGCGACATGCACAGTTATTGGGAGGATTCCTGCCCACTACTGTGCTCTGCTCTAAGCTGCTAGGCCATGTGGAGGCCAGTAAATGTGGTCACGCTACGTTATGTAACGTTACGTTAGTTCGGGTTAGGTTTGGATAGCTTCGACTTTCGTGGTATACACGGCTGTACATTAGACTTCTGCGCCCTACTGTGCTGCACTATAGTCTGCGCGACTCTGGGGAGGCTCGCAATGGTGGCCGTGACGCGATA
>NW_016908194.1:358-1117 GCF_001483705.2 Eufriesea mexicana | reverse complement strand
CTATGCAACGAAGTTAGCTCACCACGAAATTAGTCGAAAATGTTAATAAAATTGAATTTTCCAACCACACTCTATATCATTGCAATGTCTATAGCACGTCAATAGAATCAACCCTGCTTATTTAGGCAAGAAAGACACCTCACCACGGTAATAGTCGAAACTGTCAATAGTATTGAACTTTCCAGCCAGATTCTATAGCATTGCAAAGCCTATAGCACGCCAATAGTATCTTTCCTCCTTACCTATGCAACGAAGTTAGCTCACCACGAAATTAGTCGAAAATGTTAATAAAATTGAATTTTCCAACCACACTCTATATCATTGCAATGTCTATAGCACGTCAATAGAGTCTATCCTACCTATATACGCGAGAATGATATCTCACCACGATATTAGCTGAAAATGTATGTAAAATTGAATTTTCCAACCACACTCTATATCATTGCAACGTCTATAGCACGCCAATAGTATCTACCCAGCCTGTTTAGGCAAGAAAGGCAGCTCACCACGACAATAGTCGAAACTATCAATGTTATTGAACTTTCCATCAAGATTCTATAGCATTGCAAAGCCTATAGCACGCCAATGGTATCTTTCCTCCATAATAATGCGAAAACGTTAACTCACCACGATATTAGCCTAAAATGTCAATAAGATTGAATTAACGATCCAGATTCTATAGCATTGCGAAGGCTACAGAAAGCCAATAGAATCATTCATCCTTTTTTATGCGAGAGTGTCATCTCACCACGATATTAG
>NW_016908194.1:0-341 GCF_001483705.2 Eufriesea mexicana | reverse complement strand
AATAAAATTGAAATTTCCATCCAGATTCTATAGCATTGCGAAGGCTATAGCAAGCCAATCTAATCATTCATCCTTTTTTATGCAAGAAAGTTAGCTCACAACGATGTTGGTCGAAAACGTCAATACAATTGAACTTTCCAGCCAGACTCTATAGTATTGAAATGGCTATAGCACGCCAATAGAATCTTTTCTCCTTACTTATGCGAGAAAGATAACTCATCACGATATTAGTTGAAAATGGCAATGTAATTGAATTTTCCAGCCAGAGTCTGCAGCATTGCAATGGCTATAGCACTCCAAACGGATCTTTTCTCCTTACCTATGCAACGAAGTTAGCTCAC
>NW_016908193.1:14650-21467 GCF_001483705.2 Eufriesea mexicana | reverse complement strand
GTTAGGTTACGCCGTATTTGTTTGGGATAGCTATGACTTTGGAAATAGGCTCAGCAATTCTATGTTCCTCTGCACTCTAGATTGCGGTATCGCACTCTACCTGTCTCCGGGACGCCAGGAATTGGATTCCTGCGCTCTACCCTCCTCTAATATATTCTGTGTGGCTGTGGGGCGGCCAGCAATAGTAGTTTAGGCACGATAGGTTGAGTTATATTTCGTTTGGTCATGTTACGTTTGGTTTTGTCGGGATAGGATAGCTTTGACTTTTTCACCACACACTTCCATTCGGTGGATTTCTGCGCGCCACAATGCTCCACTTCACTCTGCTCGACTCTCGGGATGTCGGCAATAGCGGTCGTGGCTCGGTATGTTGAGTCAGGTTACGTTTGTTTATCTTAGGTTAGGTAAAGTTTGGTTATGATAGCTTTGACTTTCGTGCTGTACGCAGCTATTCAGTGAATTCCCGCAATCTGCTGTGGTCCCATAAGCACTTCTCTGCCCTGGAGATGCCAGAAATGGTGGCCGTGGCACGTTAGGCATAGCAACGTCATGTTTGGTTAGGTTACGCTGGCGTGGGTTAGGTTTCGATAACTTTTACCTTTTTGCTATTCCCTGCATTTCTATTGACCTCAGCGCTCCACCCTCCTCTAACATGTCCTGCTCAGCGATGGGGAGGCCAGCAATAGTGGTCTGGGAACGTTAGGATTTGTTTGGACACGTTTGTTTATGATGAGCTGGGTAGAATAGGATAGTAAAACTTTGACTTTTGTGCTGTACACTGCTATTCGTATGATTTCTGCGCTCTTCGCTGCTGTATTACACTCTACTCGCCTCTGGTGTGGCCAGCAATATGGGTCGAGGCACGATAGGTTTTGCTAGGTTACGTTTGGATAGGTTAAGTTAGGATAGGTTTGGAAAGAATGGCTTTGACATTTATGCTACACACTGCTTTTCGGTGGATTTCTCCGTTCTACCCAGCTCTAATATGTTCTGCTTGGCTCTGCGGAGGCCAGCAGTAAGGGCTGCGTCTCGTCAGGTTTAGTTATTCTACGTTTGGCTATGTGAGAGTAAGTTCATTTTGGTTTGGATGGCTTTGACATTTCTGCTATACACCGCTGTTCGGTGTACTTCTGCGCTGTACTGTGCCCTAGTATATTCCACTTTGCTATGCGCAGGCCAGGAGATGTGCTCTCGGCACGTTACGAGTTAGGTTGCGATTGGTTATGTCATGTTTGGCTAGGTTAGGATAGGCTAGCTTAGACCTTGGTGCTATGCAAACTATGATATTCGGTGGATCCGTGCTGGTGGATCCCTGCTCTCTGCTCTGTCTAATATGCCCTGCATTGCTCCGCGGTGGCCAGAAGTAGTGGCCGCGGCACGCTAAGCTGAGCTACAATACGATAGTTTATGTTTGCATGGGTTAGGTACAGACAGCTTCGACTATTCCGCTATACACTGCGATTTTACGGATTCCTGCGTCCTACTCTTGTCTGGTATGTTCTGCATAGCCCTGAGGAGGCCAGCAATGGTGGTCGAGGCACGATAGGTATGGTTAGATTGCGCTTGGTTAGGTTAGGTTACGCCGTATTTGTTTGGGATAGCTATGACTTTGGAAATAGGCTCAGCAATTCTATGTTCCTCTGCACTCTAGATTGCGGTATCGCACTCTACCTGTCTCCGGGACGCCAGGAATAGTGGTCGTGGCACTTTGCTTTGAGTTACGCTGCGATGGGATAGGTAAGCTTTCGTTAGGTTAAGAGGATAGAATAGCTTCGACTTTTGCGCTAGACACTTCTGTTCGGTGGATTTCTGCTCTCTTCGTTGCCCTACTATACTCTGATCGACCCTGGGGTGGCCAGCAATAGTGGTCGTGACACGATTGGTTGAGTTAGGTTACGTTTGGTTAGGTTAGATTTGCTTGTGTTAGGATGGGATATCTTTGACTTTTGTGCTGTACACTGGAATGCGGTGGATTACTGCGCTCTACTGTGCTCTAGTATGTTCTGCTTGGCTCTGGGGAATCCAGCAAGGTTGGTCTCGGCACGCTGGGTTCAGTCAGGTTACGGTTGGCTTTGCTGGGTTTGGATACGTTTGGTTAGGGTAAGATTGTCTTTTGCGCTACACACTGCTATTCGGTCGACATCTGCGCTCTGCATTATTCTACAAGCCTCTGCTTGCCTCTGGGGAGGCCAGCTACTGCGGCCGTGGAACGATGAGCTGGGTTAGGTTGCGTTCGGTTATGTTAGGTTTTCTTGCGATAGGACAGGGTATTTAAGACTTACCTTCTGTATTTTGCCCTTCGTTGGATTTCTGCGCCCTTCTGTGCTCTAATATTCTCTGCTTTGCTCATGAGAGGTCAGCAATAGTGGTCGTGGCCCGATAGGTTATGTTATGTTACGCCTGCTTATGTTACGTTAGGCTGTTTGGCTATGATGGCTTTGACTTCAGTGATATACACTGCTATTCGGTATAAGTATGCGCTCTACTGCTATGATGGCTTTGACTTCAGTGCTATACACTGCTATTCGGTATAAGTGTGCGCTCTACTGTGCTCTAATATATTCAGCCTGGCTCTGATAAGACCAGCAATAGTGTTCTCGGCGCGTTATGCTGTGACAGGTTACGGCGGGTTAGGCTGGGTTATGCAAAGTTTGGTCAGTGTAGCATTATCTTCTGCGCTGTGCACCGCACTTCGGAGGACTTCTGCGCTCTGCTGTTCCCTAGTACGTCATGCTTTGCTCGGGGGGTTGGTCATCCATTGCTGTTTCCGCACGCTTGATTAGGTTAGGCTATGTTTGGTTATGTTCTGCTTGTCTTGGGTTAGGTTTGTGTATCTCCGACTTTTCCCATATACACTGCGATCCTACGGTTATCTGCACTCTACTTCCCACTGGTGTTTTCTGTTTTGCTCTTGCGAGGACAGCAATAGTGGTCGCTGCCGTTTGGTTGAGATATGCTACGTTTGGTTACGTTACGATTGGCTTGGTTAGGAGGGGATACATTTGACTATAGTGTCATGTTCTGCTACTTGGTGAATTTCTGCGCCCAACAGTCCTCTAATATATTCAGCTTGGATATGGGGAGGCCTGCAGTAGCGCTCCCGGCACGTTTCGTTTGGTCACGTTACGTTCGGTTGGGTTCGGTAAGGCTAAGTTTAGTCAGGATAGATTTAACTTTTGTCCTGTACACTGCTATTCGGTGGATCTGTGCGCTCCTCTGTGCTCTGGTATGTCCTACATGGCTCTGGGGAGCGCTGCAACAGCGGTCTCGGCACGCTAGATCGAGTTTGGCTATGCTTGGCTATTTTATGTTGGTTTGCGTTGGGCTTACGTAGGTACGACTTTTCTGATATACGCCGCGATGCTACGGAATTCTGCGTTCTACTTTCCCCTAACGTGTTCTGCACGGCTCTGTGGTGGCCAGTAGTAGTGGACCCGGCACTTCAGGTTGGGTTATGTTACGTTCGGTTGTGTTGCGAATTTTTGGGTTAGGAGGGGATGGCTTTGTCTTTCATGCTATAGTCTTCTATAAGGTGAATTCCTGCGCCCTTATGTGCTCTAATCTTTTTAGCTTGGCTCTAGGAAGGCCAGCAATAGTAGCCTCGGCACGTTATGTCGAGATATGCTACGCTTGGCTATGTTACAGTTGGTTAAGCGAGGAGGGGATGGCTTTGATTTTAGTGAAATTGCTACACACTGCTATTCGGTCGACATCTGCGCTCTGCATTATTCTACAAGCCTCTGCTTGCCTCTGGGGAGGCCAGCTACTGCGGCCGTGGAACGATGAGCTGGGTTAGGTTGCGTTCGGTTATGTTAGGTTTTCTTGCGGTAGGACAGGGTATTTAAGACTTACCTTCTGTATTTTGCCCTTCGTTGGATTTCTGCGCCCTTCTGTGCTCTAATATTCTCTGCTTTGCTCATGAGAGGTCAGCAATGGTGGTCGTGGCCCGATAGGTTATGTTATGTTACGCCTGCTTATGTTACGTTAGGCTGTTTGGCTATGATGGCTTTGACTTCAGTGCTATACACTGCTATTCGGTATAAGTGTGCGCTCTACTGTGTTCTAATATATTCAGCCTGGCTCTGGTAAGACCAGCAATAGTGTTCTCGGCGCGTTATGCTGTGACAGGTTACGGCGGGTTAGGCTGGGTTATGCAAAGTTTGGTCAGTGTAGCATTATCTTCTGCTCTGTGCACCGCACTTCGGAGGACTTCTGCGCTCTGCTGTTCCCTAGTACGTCATGCTTTGCTCGGGGGGTTGGTCATCCATTGCTGTTTCCGCACGCTTGATTAGGTTAGGCTATGTTTGGTTATGTTCTGCTTGTCTTGGGTAAGGTTTGTGTATCTCCGACTTTTCCCATATACACTGCGATCCTACGGTTATCTGCACTCTACTTCCCACTGGTGTTTTCTGTTTTGCTCTTGCGAGGACAGCAATAGTGGTCGCTGCCGTTTGGTTGAGATATGCTACGTTTGGTTACGTTACGATTGGCTTGGTTAGGAGGGGATACATTTGACTATAGTGTCATGTTCTGCTACTTGGTGAATTTCTGCGCCCAACAGTCCTCTAATATATTCAGCTTGGATATGGGGAGGCCTGCAGTAGCGCTCCCGGCACGTTTCGTTTGGTCACGTTACGTTCGGTTGGGTTCGGTAAGGCTAAGTTTAGTCAGGATAGATTTAACTTTTGTCCTGTACACTGCTATTCGGTGGATCTGTGCGCTCCTCTGTGCTCTGGTATGTCCTACATGGCTCTGGGGAGCGCTGCAACAGCGGTCTCGGCACGCTAGATCGAGTTTGGCTATGCTTGGCTATTTTATGTTGGTTTGCGTTGGGCTTACGTAGGTACGACTTTTCTGATATACGCCGCGATGCTATGGAATTCTGCGTTCTACTTTCCCCTAACGTGTTCTGCACGGCTCTGTGGTGGCCAGTAGTAGTGGACCCGGCACTTCAGGTTGGGTTATGTTACGTTCGGTTATGTTGCGAATTTTTGGGTTAGGAGGGGATAGCTTTGTCTTTCATGCTATAGTCTTCTATAAGGTGAATTCCTGCGCCCTTATGTGCTCTAATCTTTTTAGCTTGGCTCTGGGAAGGCCAGCAATAGTAGCCTCGGCACGTTATGTCGAGATATGCTACGCTTGGCTATGTTACAGTTGGTTAAGCGAGGAGGGGATGGCTTTGATTTTAGTGAAATAGCCTGCTATTAGGAGGATTTCTGCGACACACAGTGCTTTAATATTTTCAGCCTGACACTGGGAAGGCCAACAGTGGTAGTCTCGGCACGTTATGTTGAGTCAGTTTGCGTTCCGTTTGGTTGGGTTAGGATAAGTTTGGTTGGGAAATCTTCAGCTTTTCCGCCGTACAATGCTATTCGGTGGATCTGTGCGCTCTGCTGTGCTCTAGTACGACGTGCTTTGCCCTGGGGAGGATGGCCATAGTGGTAGCGGCACGACAGGTTTAGTAAGGTTACGTTTGGTTATGTTGCGATTGGTTAGGTTAGGATATGACGGCAAGAATTACTGCTATAGTCCGCTATTAGGTCGATTTCTGCGCCCGACAGTGCACTAATATTTCCAGCCTCGCTATGGGAAGAACAACAAAAGTGGTCCCGGCACGTTAGGTTAAGTGATGCTACGATTGGTTGCGTTACGATTGGTTGGGTTAGGGGAGGATACCTTTGACTTCAGTGTAGTAATCTGCTATTAGGAGGATTCTTGCGACACACAGAGCTCTAATGTTTTCTGCTTGGCACCGGGAAGGCCAGCAATTGTAATCTTCGCCATTATGTTGGGTCAGGACACTTTCGGTTAGATTGGGTTGGGCTTAGTTTGGTTAGGATGCCTTTAGCTTTTCTGCCGTATACTGCGATCTTATGTATTTCTGCGTTCTTCTTCCCATTAATGTGTTCTGCTTGGCTCTGGGGAAGACAGCAATAATGGTTGCCGCACGTTAGGACGAGCTAGGTTACGTTTTGTTACGTTACAGTTGTTTGCGTGAGGAGAGGATAACTTTGACTGTAGTGACATAGTCTGCTGTAGGGTGGACATCAGCGCCCTACAGTGCTCTAATGTTTTGAGCTTGGCTCCGGGAAGACCAGCAATTGTGGTCTGGGCATGTCATTTTGAGTCAGGTTACCTTCGGTTAGGTAGGTCTAGGCAAAATTTGGTTAGGAGAGATTCATCTTTTGTTCTGTACCCAGATGTTAGTTGGACTTCTGCGATCTACTGTGGTCTAGTATGTCCTGCTTTACTCTGCGGAGGGCAGCAGTAGCCGTCTCGGCACGTTAGGTTGAGATAGGCTATGTTTGGCTATGTTCCGTTCGTTTGGGTTATTTTCTGATATACAATGCGATTCAATGTATTTCTGCGTTCCACACTCCGCTAATGTGTTCAGCTTCGCTCTGGGGAGGCCTGCAATAGTGGTCTTGGCGCTTCATGTTGGGTCAGTTTAACTCGGCGTTGTTGGGTTATGCTAAGTTTGGCTAAGTGTGCTATAACTTTTGAGCTGTACACTGCTATTCGGTGGATTTCTGCGCTCTACTGTACTCTAGTATGTCCTGCCTGGCTCTGGTATGGGCAGCAATAACGTCCTCAGGGCATTATGATGTATCAGGTTACGTTCGGCTAGGTTGGGATAGGCTAAGCTTGGTTAGGACAGCTTAAGCTTTTGTGCTGCGCACTGCAATTCAATGGACTTCTGCTCTCTACTGTGCTCTTGTGTGTCCTGCATTGCCCTGGGGAGGGCAGCAATAGCGGTCTCGGCACGTTATGTTTAGCCAAGCTATGTTTGCCTATGTTCCTTTGGCTTGTGTTAGGT
>NW_016908193.1:13141-14119 GCF_001483705.2 Eufriesea mexicana | reverse complement strand
TAGATTGAGTTACGTTACGTTTGGTTATGCTACGATTGGTTATGTTATGATAGGAGAGCTTTGACTTTTGATCTGTACGCTGCCATTCGGTGGCATTCTGCGCTCTACTGTGCTCTACTACGTCCTGCTCGTCTTCGCGATGTCAGCAATAGTGGTCTCGGCACGTTATGCTTTGTTAGGCTGCGTTTGGCTAGCTTATTTCTGTATAGGCTAATTTAGGATAGCTACGATTTATGTGCTATGCTCAGCTATTCGTTGGATTACTGCAGTCCACTGCGCTCTGAAATTTTCTGCTATGCGCTGGGGAGGCCAGCAAGTGTAGTTAGGTTAGGATAGGTTAGGTTTGCTTAGTATAGCTCTTAATTACGTACTCGACACTGTTATTCGCTGGATTTCTGCGCTCTCCTGAGCTCTACCATATTCTGCTTGACCATGAGGATGTCAGCAATACGGACGTAGCACGTAATGTTGTGTTAGGCTACGCTTGGTTAGGTTACGTTCGTTCGGTCTTGCTTTGGATTGCTTCGGCCTTTCTGCTACAGAGCGCGGTTCTATTGATTTCTGAGTACTTCTATCCTCTACTACGTCCTGCATAGCAATGGGGAGGCTAGCACTAGTGGTCGCGGCATGTTATGTACAGATATGTTACATTTGGTTAGTCTAGGTTGGTATGTGTTATTTTTGGATGTTTTTGACCTTTCAGCTATGCACTGCGATACTATTGATCTCTGCGCTCTCGTTTAATACTTTCTTCTCTTCTCCGGGGTACAGCGATAGTGGTCGCAGCAAGAAATGTTGGGTTAGGCTACACTTGGCTACTTTACGTTTGGGTAATTTGCGATAGTGTTGCATTGACCTTCTAGCCATAAACTGTTATTCGCTCGATTTCTGCGCTCTGCCCTGCTCTACCATTTTCTGCTTGTCCATGGGTGGAACAGCAATAGCGGCCGGAGCACGTTATGTTGTGCTAGCTTACGA
>NW_016908193.1:530-11212 GCF_001483705.2 Eufriesea mexicana | reverse complement strand
CTACGTTACGTTGGCTTGTGTTAGGTGTGGATGGATTTGACTTTCGTGGTATACCCTGCCACTCTGGGGATTTCTACGCCCTACTCTCCTCCATTTTGTTCTGCTTGGCCCTGTGGGGGCCAGCAACACCGGTCGCGGCACGATTGGGTTTAGTTATTCTACGTATGGTTATTTCAGGTTAGCTCTGGTTAGGCCAGTGTGTCTTCGATTTTTATGCTATACTTTGCTGTACTACGCTCTGCTCGTTTCTGGGGAGGCCAGCAATAGTGGTCATGGCACGTTAGCTTGAGATAAGCTACTTTCGTTTGTGTTATGTTAGTTTGGGTTAGGTTTGAGTATCTTCGAACCCTCTGCTACACACTACGATCCTATGGATATCTGAGCACTACTTTCAACCACTATAATCTGCACTGCTCTGAGGTGGCCAGCAATATCGGTCGCGCCACATTAGGTATGGTTAGGTACGTTTGGTTATGTTATGATTGGATTGTCTAGGAGATGGTAACATGACCTTCGTGCTGTACACTGCTATTCGTTGGACATCTGCGTTCAACTGTGCTCCGGCAGCTCCTGCTTTGCTCCGCGGAGTCCAGCCACAGTGGTCGCGGCTCGCTATTTTGTGCTACGCTACTTTTGGTTA
Organism: Eufriesea mexicana; assembly: GCF_001483705.2. Taxonomy (NCBI): domain Eukaryota; kingdom Metazoa; phylum Arthropoda; class Insecta; order Hymenoptera; family Apidae; genus Eufriesea; species Eufriesea mexicana. The sequence continues at coordinate 10,572 of NW_016908193.1, read as the reverse complement.
GATTACATTGGCTTGGATTAAGTTCGGAAAGCCTTGAATTTTCTGCTATCCACTGCGATTCTATGGATTCCTGTGATCTAGTTACCTCTAACATGTTCTGATCAGCCATGACGAGGCCAGAAATAGTGGCCGCGGCACGTAAGATTGAGTTACGCTACGGTTGGTTATGTTACGATTGGTTATGTGAGAATAGGAGGGCTTTGACTTTTGAGCAATGCACAGCTATTCGGTGAATTACTGCGCTCTACTGTGTTCCAATATTTTCTGCTAGGTTCTGGGAAGGCTAGCAAGTGTGGTTAGGTTAGGTTAGGTTAGGCTAAGATAGGTTATGTTCGGTTAGGTTACGTTAGGTTCGTTTAGGACAGCTTCGTCTTTCGTACTCTGCACTGTGATACGGTGGACTTCAGCGCTCTACTGAGCTCTACCATCATCGGAATGGCCCTGGCGAGACCAGCAGTAGTGGTCGCGGCAGGTTAGGTTGAGTCAGGTTACGTTTGGTTATGTTACGTTTGGTTGGCTTAGGTTCCGGTTGCTTTGACTTTTCTGTTACACACTGCGATTCCATGGATTTCTGATCACCACCTTTCGCTACTGTGCTATGCTCGGCTCCGGCAGGCGAGCAATAGTGTTCGTGGCACGTTAGGTACGGTTATGTTAGGTATTGCTATTTTACGATTGGCTAGGTTTGGATAGGATAGCTTTGACTTTCGTACCATACAGAGTCATTCTGTAGATTTGAGCGCTCTACTGTGCTCTATTAAATTATGCTTGGCTCAGGGGAGGCCTGCAATAGTAGACACGGCGCGTTGGGTTGAGTTATGTTACGTTCGGTTATGTTAAGGTTTGTTGCGTTAAGATATGGTAGTTTTGCCTTTTTTCCGACACACAACATTTCGGCGGATTTCTGCGCTCTAATCTGCTCTAGAAGGTGCTGCTCGGCTCCATCGATGCCAGGAGTATTTGTCGCGGCACGTTATATTGAGTTGTGCTACGTTTGTTTATGTTACGTTAGTTTGGGTTAGGTTCGGTAAGCTTCGACTATTCTGCTATACACTTCGACTTTATGGATTTCTATGCTCTACTCACGTCTAGTATGCACGGATTGGCTCTGTCGAGGCCAGCCACTGTGGTCTCGGTGCGATAGGTTGTGTTTAGGTACGATTGCTTATGTTGCGTTTTGTCAAGTTAAGATAGAACAGCTTAGCCTTTTGCGACATATGCTGCTATCCAGTGGATTCCTGCTCTCTACTGTGCTCTGATATGTTCTGCTTGGCTCAGGATAGGTCAGCAATTGCAGTCTCGGCACGTAAGCATTGGTTATGTTACGTTCGGTTAGGTTAGGTTAGGTCAGGTTATGATAGGATATCTTTGATAATCGTGTCTTCTCCTGCAACGCGGTGGATTTCTGCGCACTGCTGTGCAGTGGTACATTCTGCTTTGCTCTGGGGTGGCCAGTAATAGTGGTCTCGGCACGTTAGGTTGTGTTATATTACGTTTGGCTATATAATGTCACGTGAAGCTCGGACTGGTTATCTTTGACATTCGTGCTGTACACTGCTATTCGGAGGATTTCTGTGCTCTGCTGTGCTCTAATATTCTCTGCTTTTTTATGGGGAGGCCAGCAGTAGTGCTCTCGGCACGTTAGGTTGCGTCACGTTTCGTTCGGTTATGTAGGGTTAGGCTATGTTGGGTCTGGATAGCTTTGACCTTTGAGCAATACATTGCCATCCGGTGGACTTCTGCTATCTACTGTGCTCTAATATGCTCTGCTTTGCTTAGGGTATTTCAGCAATGGTGGCACAGGCACGTTAGGTTGTGCTGTGTCCGTTTGGTTAGGTCAGGTTATGTCACGTTTGGCTGGGGTGTATTTGGCTTGCGTGTTATACACAGCTATTCTGTGGATTTCTGGGCTCTACTGTGCTCCAGTGTAACCAGCTTGGCTCTGGGGAGGGCAAAAATAGCGGTCTCGGCGCGTTAGCGTGAGTCATGTTACACTTGGTAATGTTACGGTTTGTTAGGTTAAGAGAGGATAGCTTTGTCTTTAGTGATGTAGTCTGGTATTAGGTGGATTTCTTCTCCCTACAGTGTTTTAATATTTTCAGCTTGACTCTGGGAAGGCCAGCAATAGCGGTGTCAGCTCGTTCGGTTGTGTCAAGCTATGTTTGGTAATGTTAAGTAGCGTTGTGTTAAGTCACGGTGGCTATGGCTTTTGCGCTACACACCGCTATTCTATTGACGTCTGTGCTCTTCTGTGCACTATCACAATCTGCTTGCCTCTGTGGAGGGCAGCAATAGTGGTCTCGGCGCGACAGGTTGAGTTGGGCTACGTCTGGTTAAGATCTGTTTGCCCGGATTAGGTTTGGGTAACACTGGCTTTTCCGAAATACACTGCGATCTTATAGATTTATGCGTCCTGCACCCCACTGATGTGTTCTGCTTGGCTCTGGGCAGGACAGCAGCAATGGTCGCGGCAAGATATAGTGAGCTATGTCATGTTTGGTTATCTTAGGATTGGTTAGGTTAGGGGGGCACAGCTTTGGCTTGAATGCTGTATTCTGCTATTACGTGGATTCCTGCGCTCTACTGTGCTCTAGTATGTCCTGCCAGGCACTGTGTAGGGCAACAATAGCGGTGTCGGCACGTTAGGTTTAGCCAGGCTCTGTTTGTTTATGTCCTGTTCGTTTGAGATAGGCTTGGGTATCATTGACTTCTCTGATATGCTCAGCGATTATATAGATTTGTGGCACCTACTCTCCACTGAGGTGCTCAGCTGGACTCTGGGGAGGCCAGCAGGTAGTGTTCGTAGCACGTTATGTTGTGATGGTTTACGTTTGGCTATGTTACGGTTGGTAAGGTTAGGGGAGGATGGTTTTGACTTTGGTGCTATAGTCTGATTGTAGGTGGATCCCTGCCCCCTACAATGCTTCAATATTTTCAGCTTGTCTCTGGGAAGGCCAACAATGGTGGTCTGGGCGCGTTATGCTGAGTCCGGTTGCGTTCGGTTAGGTTGGGTCAGGCTACGTTTGGTCAGGATAGCTTTAACTTATCTGCTACACACTGATGTTCGGTGGATTTCCGAGCTCCACTGTGCTCTAGCAAGTCCTGCTTGGCTCGGGTGAGGGAAACAACAGCTGCCTCGGAACACTAGGTTGATTCAGGCTTTGTTTGGCCATGCTATGTTGGTTTGGGTTAAGTTTGGGTAGCTTCGACTTTTCTGATATACACTGCGATTCTATGAATTTCTGCGTTCTACTCTCCACTAGCGTGTTTTGCATGCTTCTGTGGCAGGCCAGCCATAGTGACCGCGGGACGTTAGGTTGAGGTAGGTTACGTTTCGTTTTGTTACGATTGGTTAGGTCAGCGGAGGATAGCTTTGACTTTAGTGCTGTAGCCTGCTATAAAGTGGATTTCTCCGCCCGAGAGCCACCTAATATTTTCAACTTGGCACCGTGGAAGCCAGCAACAGTGGCCCCGGCTCGGTATGTTTGATCAGGTTTCTTTCGGTTAGGTTGGGTCAGGCTAAGTTTTGTTTCGTTACAGTTAGCTTTGTTAGGAGAGGTTAGCTTTGACTTTAGTGCTATTGTCTGTGGTTAGGTGGATTTCTGCGCTCTACGGTGTTCTAATATTTACCGCTTGACGATGGGAATACCAGAAAGAGTAGTCTCGGCTCGTTATGTTGTGTCAGGTTACGTTCGGTTATGTTGGTTTACGCTAAATTTGGACGGGATAGCTATAGCTTTTGCGCTTTACACGGTTATTCGTTGGATTCCTGCGCTGTATTGTGCTCTAGTATGTCCCCCTGTATTTGGGGGGGGGCAGCAGTAGTGGTCTCGGCACGTTAGGTTTAGTTAGGCTTGGTTTGGCTATGTTCTGTTGGTCTGGGTTCGGTTGGGGTAGCCTTAACCCTTGTGACATACCCTGCGATCCTATGGATTACTGTGTTCTACTCTACACTAAGAAGTTCTGCTTGGCTCTGTACAGGCCACCAATAGTGGTCGCGGCATGTTGGGTATAGTTATGTTAAGTTTGGGTATGTTATGTTTGGTTCGGTTAGGAGGGAATAGCTTTGACGTTAGCGCTATAGTCTGGTATAAAGAGGATATCTGCGCCCTACCGTGATCTAATGTTTTCAGCATTGCTCTGGGTTGGCTAGCAGTAGTGGCCCGGCACGTTATTTTGGGTTAGGTTACGTTCGGCTCGATTGGGTTCTGCTAAGCTTGGGTAGAATAGCTTTCATTTCTGCGCTGTCCACTGCACTTGGGTGGACTTCAGCGCTATGCTGTGCTCTAGTATTTCCTGCTTGGCCCGGGGGGGCGGAGGAGGGAGGAAGCAATAGCGGTTTCGGTACGTTAGGTTGTGTTAGGCTAAGTGTGGTTATGCGTGTTGGCTTGGGTTAGGCTTAAGTAGCTTTGACTATTTGGATATGCACTGCGAATCTGTGGATTTCTGCGATCTACTACCCACTAGTGTGTTCTGCTTGGCACCGAGAGAGGAAATCAGTAGTGCGTGCGGCACTTTAGTTTGAGTCAGGTTACATGTGGTTATGCTACGATTGGTCAGTTTAGGAGGGGATAGCTTTAACTTTTGTGCTATAGTCTGATATTATTTGGGTTTTGCGCCCTACAGTGGTCTAATATTTTCAGCTTGTCTCTGGGAAGGACAGTAATAGCGGTCTCGGCACGCTACGTCGAGTCTGGTTACGTCCGCATGTGTTGGGTTGGCCTACGTTTGGTCAGCATAACTTTAGCTTTTGCGCTGTGCGCTGGTATTCGGTGGACATCAGCGCTCCACTGGCTCTGGTATGTCCAGCTTGGCTCTGCGGAGGAATGCAAGAGCGGTCCCGGCACGTCAGTTTGTGTTAGTATATGTTTGGCCATTTTCTGTTTGTTTGGGTTAGGTTTGGGTAGCTTCGACTTTTCTTACATCCGCTGCGGTTCTATGGATTTCTGCGTTCTACTCTCCACTAATGTGTCCTGCTTTGCTCTGGGGAGGCCAGCAGTAGTGGCTGCGGCACATTAGTTTGCGTTAGGTTACGCTTGGTTATGTTACGATTGTTTAGGTTAGAAGAGGATAGCTTTGACTCTAGTGCTACAGTCTTCTGTCAATTGCACTTCTGCGCCCTACGTTGCTCTAATCTTTACAGCTTGGCTTTGGGAAGGCCAGCAATAGTAGCCTCGTCACGACATTTTGAGTCATGTTACGCTCGGTAAAGTTGAGTTAGACAAAGTTTGGTTGGGATAGGACTAACCTTTGCAGTGTACACTGCTATTTGACGGACTCCAGTGCTCTACAGTCCTCTAGTATGTCCTGCTTGGCCCTTGGGAAGGCTTTCATAGCGGTTATGTCACGTTAGGATTAGTTACGCTATGTTAGCATACTCTATGTTGGTGCGGGTTAGGCTCGGGTAGCTCCGACTTTTCTGATGTATACAGCGATTCTATGGATTTCTGCGTTCTACTCTCGACTAGTGTCTTCTGCTTGTCTCTCAGGGAGCCAGCAATAGTGCTCGCGGCACGTCAACTTCAGTTATATTACGTTTGGATATTCTACGATTTGTTATGTTAGCAGAGGATTGCTTTGACTTTAGTGCTATAGTCTGCTATTAGGTGTATCTCTGCGACCTATCGTGCTCTGATAATATCAGCTTGCCTCTGCAAAGGACAGCAATTGTTGTCTCGACGTGTTATGTTGGGACATGTTTCGATCGGTTAGGTTGGGTTAGGCTAAGTTTGGATAGGATGGCCCCATCTTTGCACTGTACACTGGTGTTTTGTGGACTTCAGCGCTCAGCTCTGCTCCAGTATGTCCTGCTTGGCTATTGGGAGGTCTTCAAGGACGGTCTTGTCACGTTAGGTTTAGTTAGGATATGTTTGCCTATGTTCGGTTCGTTCGGGTTAGGCTTAGATAGCTTTGACTTTTCAGATATACACTGCGATTATATGGACTTCGGCGTTTCGCTCCCCTCTAATGTGTTCTGCTTGGCTCTCTGGAGCACAGCAATAGTGGTCGCGGAACGTTAGGTAGAGATTTGTTACGTTTGGTTTTGTGAATGTTGCTGGGTTAGGAGAGGATAGCTTTGGCTTAGTGATATTATCTGCTATTAGATGGATTCCTGCGACATATATTGGTCTAATATTTTCAGTTTGGCTATGGGGAGGCCTGCAATGGTGGTCCTGCATGTTATGTTAAGTCATGTTACGCTCGGTAAGGTTGAGTCCGGCTATGTTCGGTTACGTTCCCTCGGTTTGGGACAGGCTTATGTAGCATTGACTTTTCCGATATACACAGCGATTCTATGGATTTCTGCGTGCTGCTCTCCACTGATGTGTTCTGCTTGTCCCAGTGGAGGCCAACAATGGTGGTCTCGGCGCGTTATGTACTGTTAACCTGCGTTCGTTTGGGCAACGTTTGGTTAGGTTACGATATGATAGCTTTGGCTTGTGCGCTGTACACTTATGTTCGGTGTACTCCAGCGCTCGTCACTGCTCTACTTTACTCTGCATGACTCCGGGGACACGAGCAATAGCGGCCGTGGCACGTTAGGTTGTGCCAAGTTACGTTTGGCCATGATGACTTTGACTTTTGTATTGTGCACTGCTATTCGGTGGACTCCTGCGCTCTACTATGCTCTAGTATATTCTGCTTGGCTTTGAGGAGTCCAGTATTAGCGCTCTGGGCACTTCAGACTGAGTTCGGTTAAGTTTGGTTATGTTAGATTTGGCTATGTTAGTACAGTGCGGCTTTGACTTCTGTGCTATACACTGCACTTCGGTTGCATTGCAGGCTGTACATTGCGCTACTATACCCTGCTGAGCTCCCGTGATGCCGGAAGTTGTGGTCGCTGCACGTCAGATTGCGTTAAAATACGTTCGGCTGTGTTAGCTTACGCTGCGTTAGGACAGGACAGCTTTATCTTTTATGCTATGCACTGCAATTCGTTGGACATCTGCGCCCTACTCTGCTCTAACATGTTCTGCTTGGCTCTCGTGAGGCCAGCAATAGCGTTTGCGGCACCCCGGGGTGCGTTACGTTACGCTCGGCAGTGTTACGTTTGGTCAGGTTAGGAGAAGATAGCTTTGACTTTTGTGCTATAGACTGCTTTTCGGTTGATTTCTGCTCACTACTACGCCATAATATGCTCTGCTTGGCTCTGACGATGCCGGCTATAGAGGACTCGGCACGTTAGGTTATATTAGATTACGTTTGCCTGTGATTGGTTTTGTTGGGTTAGGCTGGGATAGCTATGACTATTGTACTACACACTGTAGTTCTATGGTCTCCTGCTACCTATTGTGCTCTATCACACGCCGCTTGTCTCCGGCGACGCCATGAATAGCGGTCGCGGCACGTTAGGTTGATCTATGTTACGTTAAGTAAGGTAAGGTTTGGTTGGGTAAGGTTGGGACAGCTTTGACTTTTATCTATGCACTGCTTCGGGGTGGGTTACTGCGCTCTACTGCGCCCTAATATGCTTTGCTCGGTTTTGCGGGGGACAGCAGTGGTGGCTTCGGCACGCTTCGTTAAGATTGGTTACGTTCGGTTATGTTACGATTGGTTAAGTTATGAAAGGATAGGTTTAACTTATGTGCTATTCACTGATATTCTTTGAATTTCTGAGCTCTACTGCGCTCTAGTATGTTCTGCTTTTCCCTGGGGTTGCCAGCAATAATATTCGAAGCACGCTTGGTTGAGATATGTTACATTTTGGCTTGGCTAGGTTAGTATATGATAGGTTAGGCTAGTTTTGACTTTTGTGCTATACACTGCTATTCGGTGGATATTAGCGCTCTGCATTGCTCTGCTATCATCTGCTTGTCTCTGGGTACGCCAGCAATAGTTGTCGCGGCACGTTTGTTTGTGTTATGTTGCGTTTGGTTACGTTAGGGTAGGTTAGGTTTGGTCCGCCCCTCCCCGACTTTTGCGTTATACACTGCAATACCGTCTATCTCTACGCTCTGCTGCGCTCTAATATGCTCCGCGTGGCTCTGGGGTGCTCAGAAACGGTGGTCTCGGCATGTTAGTTAGAGTTATGTTACTCTTGGTTAGGTTTGGTAAGTCTGGGAGAGGTTAGGATAGCTATGACTGCTCTGCCATACATTGCCATTCTACAGATTCCTGCGCTCTGCGCACCTCTATTATTTTCTGCATGGCCTATGTGGAGGCCAGCAATGGTGGACTCGGCTCGTTATGTTTTGTTGGTCTACGTTTGGTTAGGTTAGGATTTGTCAGGTGTGGCTAGGATATCTTTGAATTTTCTGCTGCACACGGCGATTCTATGGATTTCTGCGCCTTGTGCCCTTGTAATACGTTCTGCTCGGCTCTGGCAATGCCAGATACAGTGCCCGCGGCACGGTCGGTTGCGTTAGATTACGTTCGGTTAATTTATGTTAGCATGGGTAACGTTCGGATAGCTCCGCTTCTTCTGCCGTGCACTGCGGTTCTGTGGATTTCTACGCCATACAATCCTCTAATACTATCTGCAGTGCGAAGGAGGCCGCCAATAGTGGTCGCTGCGCGATAGTTTGAGATACATCACGTTTGGCTTGATTGGGTTACGTACAGTTATGTTAAGGCAGCTTCGACTTTCGTGCTACACAGTGCTATCCGATGGACTTCTGTGCTCTTCTGTGTGCTATCACAACCTACCTGTCTCTGTGGATTCCAGGAATAGTGTTCTCGGCTCGTATGGCTGAGTTATGTTACGTATGGTTTGGATAGGTTTGGTTAGGTTTGGTCAGGATATCTTGAAAGTTTGTGCTATACACTGCTGTTCGGTGGATTCCTGCGCTCCTCGTTTCTTTACTATACTCTGCTCTGCGCCGTGGAGACCAGCCATAGCGGTCGCGGCAGTATAGTTTGTATCAGGTTACGTTTGGTTATGCTATGTTAGGTTATGTTTGGCTATTATGGCATCGACTTTCGCGTTATACACTGCTATTCGGTTGTTTATCCGCTGTACTGTTCTTTACTATGTTCTGCTTGGCTCTGGGAAGTACAGCAATACGTGTCCCGGCTCGTTGGGATTAGTTAACCTGCTTTGGGCTAGGTTAGGTTATATCATGTTAGGTTAGGGTTACTTTGACTTCTGTGCTGTACACTAATATTCGGTCGATTTCTGCTCTCTACATTGCTCTACTATATGTTGCTGCACTCTCGGGAGTGCAGCAATAGTGGCCGTGTCAAGTTAGGCTGAGATCGGTTGCGTTCGGTTAGGTTAGGTTAGGAAATGTTTGGTTAGGATCGCTTTGTCTTTCATGCTTCACGCAGATATTCGGTGGATACTTGCGCTCCGCTGTGCTCTATTCTTAATTGCTTAACCCTGGGGAGGCTTCAATATTGTTCGCGGCACGCAACGTTGAGTTTTTCTACGTTAGGTTATGTTGTGGAGGTTTGGGTTAGGTTTGGATATCTCTTACTTTTCTGTCGTACACTGCGATTCTATGGATTTCTGCGCCTTACTCTCCTTTGATATATTCTGCTTGGCTCTATCGAGACCAGCAATATTGGTGACGTCACGTTAGGTTATATTCTGTTTCGTTTGTCAGTATAACGATTGATTAGGTTAGGAGGGGTTGCCTCTCACTTTTGTGCTATATAATGCTTTTCGGTTGATTTCTCCACTCTACTGTGCTCCAATGTGCTCTGCTCTGCTCTGGGGTGGCCTGAGGTTGTGTCCGCAGCATGTTAGGTTGAGTTAAGTTTCGTTGGGCTAGTTCTCTTAGCATGGGCGGGGTTCCCATAGCTTTGATTTTTCTGCTATACAATGTGATTCTATGGACTCCTGAGCTGTACTGTGATCTGCAACTCTCTGCTTGTATCTGTGGACACCTGGAATGATTGTCGCGGCAAAGTAGGATGAGTTATGCTGCGTTCGGGTAGGATAGGTTCGGATATGTACGGTTGGGAAATCTTTGACTTTAGTGGTATGCACTGCCATTCGGTCCATTCCAGCGTCCTACATTGCTCTACTATACTCTGCTTGGCTATCGTGAGGCCAGTAATAGTGGTCTCGGCACGTCGGGTTGAGTTGGGTTATGTTCGG
>NW_016908193.1:0-403 GCF_001483705.2 Eufriesea mexicana | reverse complement strand
GTTAGGCTTAGTTAGTCTATGTTTGGTTAGGTTAGGGTATCACTGACTTTTGCGGTATACTTTGCTATTTGGTGTGTTTCTTCACTCTAGTGTGCTCTACTACACTTTGTTCGACTCTGTGTATGCCAGTAATAGTTGTCTCGGCGCGTCAATTCGAGTTAGGCAACGTTCGGTTAGGGTACGTTAGCTTGGGTTAGGTATGTATAGCTTAGACTTTCGTGGTATAAACAGTTTTTCGATGCATTTCTGCTCTCTGTTGTTCTCTAGTATGTTCTGCTTAACTCTGTGGACGCCAGGACCAATTCTCTCGACACGTTATGCTGATTTATGTTGCGTTTGGTTATGTTTGGTTTGGCTAGATATGGTTAGGATGTCACTGACTCTTGTGCTGTAGGCTGGTTTT
>NW_016908192.1:0-542 GCF_001483705.2 Eufriesea mexicana | reverse complement strand
GGGATAGCAACCACTTTTGTGCTATACACTGCTGCTCGTTGGACTCCTTCGCTATACTGTGCTTTAAAATACTCTGCTTGGCTCTGGGGAAGTCAAGTAATAGTGTGCTCGGCACGTCTGGCTGTGTTATCTTACATTTGTCCGGGATAGGTTAGCATAGTGTAAGGAAGGATATCTTTGACTTCTGTTCTATGGACTGCTATTCGGTGGATTTCTGCGCTCCAGTCGGCTCTAATATGCTCTGCTTGGCGCTGAGGAGGCCAGCAATTGTGGTTTCGGCACGTTACGCTCATTTATGCTATGATTGGTTAGGTCAAGTTCTTTTACGTTAGGCTTGCATAGCTTTGACTTTCGTGATATACATTACTGTGCGGTGGATTTCTGCGCTCTACAGTGCTCTAGTATATTCTGGCTAGCTCCGTGGAAGTCAGCAATTCTGGTCCAGTCACGTTGGGTTATGTTATGTTTGGTTATGTTTCGTTTAATTAGGTTCGGCACCGATAGCTTCGACCTTTGCGCTACACACTGCTATTCGGTGGATT
>NW_016908191.1:0-484 GCF_001483705.2 Eufriesea mexicana | reverse complement strand
TTTTCCAGCCAGGTTCTATAGCATTGCAATGGCTATGGCACGCCAATATGATATTTCTTCCTCGTTTATGCAAGAAAGTTAGCTTACAACAATACTAATCGAAAATGTCAGTAAGTTTGAATTTTCCAGCCTGATTCTATAGCATTGCTGTGACTATAGTACGCCAGATGAACGTTTCCTCCTTCTGTGTGCAAGAAAGATAAGCCACCACGGTAGTAATCGATAGTGTCAATAAAATTGAATTTTCCAGCCAGATTCTATAGCATTACCATGGCTATAGCAAGCCAATAGCATATTTCACACTTATTTATGCAAGAAACATAGTTCACCAAGATATCAGTCGAAAATGTCAACAAAAATGAATTTTCCGACAAGATTCTACAGCAGTGCAATGGCTATAGTTAGCCAATAGCATCTTTAATCATTGTTTAGGCGGGAAAGGTAGCTCACCACGATATGAGTCGAAAATGTCCATAAAATAGTG
>NW_016908190.1:44658-99567 GCF_001483705.2 Eufriesea mexicana | reverse complement strand
ATTTTCGACTAATATCGAGGTGAGCGAACTTTCTTGCGTAAATAAGGAGGAAAGGTGCTATTGGAGTGCTATAGCCGTTGCAACGCAATTGAATCTGACAGGAAAGTACAATTTTAATGACATGTACGAATAATATCGTGGTGAGCAAACTTTCACGAATCAATTAGGAGGAAAGATACTATTTGCGTGTCATAGCCTCTGCAATGCAATGGAATCTGACTGGAAAGTTCAATTTTATTGACATTTTCGACTAACATCGTGGTGAGCAATCTTTATCGCATAAATAAGGTGGAAAGATACTGTTGGCGTGCTGTAGCCGCTGCAATGCAATAAAATCAGTCTGGAAATTTCAATTTTGTTGACATTTTCGACTAATATCGAGGTGAGCGAACTTTCTTGCGTAAATAAGGAGGAAAGGTGCTATTGAAGGGCTATAGCCGTTGCAATGCAATATAACCTGCCCGGAAAGTGCAATTTTAATGACATGTTCGACTAATATCGTGGTGACCAAGCCTTCACAGATAAATAAGGAGGAAAGCTCCTATTTGCGTGCCATAGCCTCTGCAATGCAATCGACCATGACCGGAAAGTTCAATTTTATTGTCATTTTCGACTAATATTATGGTGAGCAAGCTTTCTCGCAGGAATATGGAAGGAAGACGCTACTGGCGTGCTATTGCCTCTGCAATGCACTAGATTCTGACTGGAGAGTTTATTTTTATAGACATTTTCGACTAATATCGCGGTGAGCTCACTTTTTTGCGTAAACACAGAGGACAGATGCTATTGGCGTGCTGTAGCCGTTGCAATGCTATAGAATCTGAATGGAAATACCAATTTTGTTGGCATATTCGACTAATATCGAGGTGAGCGAACTTTCTTGCGTAAATTAGGAGGAAGGATGCTATTGGAGTGCTATAGCCGTTGTAAAGCGATTGAATCTGACCGGAAAGTTCAATTTTAATGACGTGTTCGACTAATTTAGTGGTGAGCAAACTTTCACGAATAAATACGCAGGAGAGATCCTATTGCCGTGCCATAGCCTCTGCTGTGCAATGGAAACTGACTGGAAAGTTCAATTTTATTGAAATTTCGACTTATATCGTGGTGGGCCAGCTTTCTCGCAAAAATATGGAGGAAGGATTCTGTAGGCGTGTTATAGCCATTGCAATGTAGTAGAAAATGACGGTAAAGTACAATTTTATTGTCATTCTTGAATAATATTGTGGCGAGCAAAGTTTCTCGCGTATATAAGTGTGAAAGATTCCATTGGCGTGATACAGTGAAGGCAATGCAATAGATTCGGTATGGAGAGTCCAATTTTGTAGACGTTTTGGACTAATATCGTAGTGAGTAAGCTTTCATGCATAAATAAGGATGAAAGACACTATCGGCGTTCTATAGCCATTGCAATGCAACAGAATCTGACTGGAAAGTTCGGTTTTATTGGCATTTCGACTAATATCGTGGGGAGCATCTATCTTGCATGAATAAGGAGGGAAGATCTTATTGGAGTGCTATGGACGTTGCAATGCGATAGAATCTGACCGGAAAGTTCAATTTAGCGGCATGTTAGACTAATATCGTGTTGAGCAAACTTTCTCGCGTAAATAAGAATAAAAGATTCTTTTGGCGTGCTATAGCCACAGCAATGCAATAGAATCGGAATGGAAAGATCAATTTTATTGACATTTTCGACTAATATCGTGGTGAGCAATCTTTCTCCCATAAATAAGTATGGAATATTCTACAGGCGCGCTATAGCCGTTGCAATGCAATAGAGTTGGACTGGAAAGTTCAATTAAATTGACATTTTCGACTAATATCCTTGTGAGCAATCTTGGTCGAACAAATAAGGAGGAAAGATTCTATTATCCGTGCTATAGCCACTGCAATGCAATGGAATCAGACTGGAAAGGTCAATTTTATTGACATTTTCGACAAATATCGTGGTGAGCAAACTTTCGTGCGCAAATAAAAAGGAACGATGCAATTGGAGTGATATAGCCGTTGCAACGCAATTAAATTTGACAGGAGAGATCAATTTTATTAACATATTCGACTAATAACGTGGTGTGCAAACTTTCACCCAAATATGAAGAGGAAGGATACTATTGGCGTGTTTTAGCCATTGCAATACAATAGATTCTGACTGGAAAGTTCAATTTTATCAATATTTTCGGCTAATATCGTGGTGCGCAAACCTTCCCGAGTAAATAAGGAAGAAGGATTCTGTTGGCATGCTATAGCCGTTGCAATGCAATAGAATCAGACTGGAAAGTTCAATTTCATTGACATTTTCGACTAATATCGTGGTGAGTAAACTTTCTCGCATAAATAAGGGTGAAAGACACTATCGGCGTGCTATAGCCATTGCAATGCAACACAATCTGACTGGAAAGTTCGGTTCTATTGACATTTCGACAAATATCGTGGTGAGCATCTATCTTGCATGCATAAGGATGAAAGATCTTATTGGAGTGCTATGGCCGTTGCAATGCGATAGAATCTGACCGGAAAGTTCAATTTTATTGACATGTTCGAATAATTTCGTGGACAGCTATCTTTCACGAATGAATACGGAGGAAAGATAATATTGCCGTGCCATAGAATCTGCAATGTAATGGAATCTGATTGGAAAGTTCAATTTCATTGATATTTTCGACTAATATCGTGGTGAGTAATATTTCTCGCATAAATAAAGCAGGAAGATTACACTGGCGATCTATAGCCATTGCAATGCAACAGAATTTGGCTTAAAAGTTCAATTTTATAGACATTTTCGACTAATATCGTGTTGAGCAAACTTTCTCGCGTAAACAAGAATGAAAGATTCTATTGGGGTGTTATAGCCACAGCAATGCAATAGAATCAGACTGGAAAGATCAACTTTATCAATATTTTCGGCTAATATCGTGGTGAGCAAACCTTCACGAGTAAATAAGGAGAAAGGATTCTATTGGCATGCTATAGCCGTAGCAATGGAATAGAATCAGACAGGAAATTTCAATTTCATTGACATTTACGACTTATATCTTGGTGAGCAGACATTCACGCATAAATAAGGAGGAAAGTTTCTATTGGCGGTCAATAGCGAGCGAAATGCTGCGGAATCTGTCTGGAAAGTACAATTTCATTGATATTTTCGAATATTATCGTGGTGAGTAAACTTTCTCGGATAAATAAAGCAGTAAGACTGTGTTAGCGTGGTATAGCAATTGCTATGCAATAGAATATGTCTGGAAAGTACAATTTTATAGACATTTTCGACTAATATCGTGTTGAGCAAACTTTCTCGCGAAAATAAGTATGAAAGATTCTATTGGCGTGCTGTAGCCTTTGGAATGCAATAGAATCTGGTTGGAAAGTCCAATCTTATTGACATTTTCGACTAATATCGCAGAGAGCAAGCTTTCTTGCATAAATAAGGCGGATAGAAACTATTGGCGTGATATAGCATTTGCAATGCAATAGAATCTAGCTGGTAAGTTCATTTCTATAGACATTTTCGAATAATATTGTGGTGTGCAAGTTCACTCGAATAAATAAGGAGGAAAGATTCTATTGGCGTGTTATAGCCATTGCAATGCAATAAATATGTGTGGAAAGTTCAATTTTATTGACATTTTCGACTAATATCGTGGCGAGGGAACTTTCTTGCGCAAATAAAAAGGAACGATGCTATTGGAGTGATATGGCCGTTGCAGCGCAATTGAATCTGACAGGAAAGATCAATTTTATTGACATATTCGACAAATATCGTGGTGTGCAAACTTTCACCCAAATATAAGGACGAAGGATACTATTGGCGTGGTTTAGCCATTGCAATGCAATAGATTCTGACTGGAAAGTTCAATTTTATCGATATTTTCGGCTAATGTCGTGGTGAGCAAACCTTCCCGAATAAATAAGGAGGAAAGAATCTATCGGCGTGCTGTAGCCATTGCAGTGCAACTGAATCTGACTGGAAAGTTCGGTTTTATTGGCATTTCGACTAATATCGTGGTGAGCATCTATCTTGCATGAATAAGGAGGGAAGATCTTATTGGAGTGCTATGGACGTTGCAATGCGATAGAATCTGACCGGAAAGTTCAATTTAATGGCATGTTAGACTAATATCGTTTTGAGCAAACTTTCTCGCGTAAATAAGAATAAAAGATTCTTTTGGCGTGCTATAGCCACTGCAATGCAATAGAATCGGAATGGAAAGATTAATTTTATTGACATTTTCGACTAATATCGTGGTGAGCAATCTTTCTCCCATAAATAAGGAGGAAAGAAACTATTCTCATGATATAGCATTTGCAATGCAAATGAATCTAGCTCGAAGGTTCAATTCTATAGTCATTTCCGACTAATATCGTGGTGTACAGACTCACTCGAATAAATAGGAGAAAGGATTCCGTTGGCGTGTTATAGCCATTGCAATGCAATAAATAAGTCTGGAAAGATCAATTTTATTGACGTTTTCGACTATTATCGTGGTGAGCTAGCTTTCACGCATAAATAAGGAGGAAAGGTTCTATTGGCGAACAATAGCCATTGCAGCGCAACAGAATCAGACTGGAAAGTTCAATTTCATTAATATTTTCGACTAATTTCGTGGTGAGCATACTTTCTCGCGTATATATGTATGTAAGTTTCAATTGGCGTGCTGTAGCATTTGCAATGCATTTGAATCTGGTTGGAAGGTTCAATTGTATTCACATTTTCGACTAATATCGTGGTGAGCAAGCTTTCTCTCATAAATAAGGTTGAAAAATTGTATTGTCCTGTTTTAGCCATTTCAATGCAACAGATTCTGACTGGAAAGTTCAATCTTATTGACATTTTCGACTAATATCGTGGTGAGCAAGCTTTCACGCGTAAATAAGGAGGAAAGGGTCTTTTGGCCTGCAGTAGCCATTGCAATGTATCAGAATCTGAATGGAAGTTTCAATTTTTTAGTCATTTTCGAATAATATCGTGGCGATCAACCTTTTTTGTCTAAATATGGAGGACAGATTCTGTTGGCGTGCTGTAGCCGTTGCAATGCAATAGAATCTGACTGGAAATTTCAATTTTGTTGACATATTCGACTAATATCGTGGTGTGCAAACTTTCTCCCAAATAGAAGGAGGAAGGATACCATTGGTGTGTTTTAGTCATTGCAATGCAATAGAATCAGAATGGAAAGTTAAATTTCATTGACATTTTAGAATTATATCGTGGTGAGCAAACTTTCCCGCTTAAATTCAGGAGGATATATTCTGTTGGCGTGCTATAGCCATGGCAATGCAATAGAATCAGACCGGAAAGTTCAATTTCATTGATATTTACGACTAATATCGTGGTGAGCAGACTTTCACGTATAAATAAGGAGGAAAGATTCTATTGGCGATCAATAGCCATTGCAGCGCAATAGAATAAGACTGGAAAGTTCAGTTTCATTGATATTTTCGAGTAATATCGTGGTGAGTAAACTTTCTCGCATAAATAAGGAGGAAATATTGTATTGGCGTGCTATAGCCGTTGCAATGCAATAGAACCGGACTGGAAATTTCAATTATATTGACATATTCGACTAATATCGTGGTGTGCTAACTTTCACCCAAATAGAAAGAGGAAGGATACCATTGGCGTGTTTTAGCCATTGCAATGCTATAGATTGTGGCTGGAAAGTTCAATTTTATCGATATTTTCGGCTAATATCGTTGTGAAGAGGCCTTCCCGAATAAATAAGGAGGAAAGATTCTATTGGCATGGTATAGCCGTTGCAATGCAAAAGAATCACTCTGGGAAGTTCAATTTTAATGACATGTTCGACTAAAATCGTGGTGAGCCAACTTTCACGAATAAATAAGGAGGAGAGATCGCACTGCCGTGCCGTTGCCTCTGCAGTGTAATGGAATCTGACTGGAAAGTTCAATTTCATTGATATTTTCGACTAATATCGTGGTGAGCAATTCTTCTCGCGTAAATATGGACGAAAGATTCTATTGGCGTGATATTGCGATTTCATTGTAGTAGAATATTGCTGAAAAGGTCAATTTCATTGGCATTTTCGGCTAATATCGTGGTGAGCAAGCTTTCTTGCCTTAACAAGGAGGAAAGATCCTATTGGCCTGCTGTAGCCATTGGAGTGCAACAGAATCTGAAAGGAAAGTTCGGTTTATTGTCTTTCCGATTAATATTGTGGTGAGCAAGGTTTCTCGAATAAATAAGGCGGAAAGATTCTATTGGCGAGCTATAGCCATTACAATGCTATAGAATTTGACTGGAAAGTTCAATTTCATTGATATTTTCGCATAGTATCGTGGTGAGCAAACTTTCTCGCATAAACTCAGGAGGATATATTCCATTGGCGTGCTGTAGCCATGGCATTGCAATAGAATTTGACTGGACAGTTCTATTTTATTTACTTTTTCGGCTAATATCGTGGTAAGCTAACTTTCTCGAATAAATAAGGAGGAAAGATTCTATTGGCGTGCTATAGCCACAGCAGTGCAAAAGAATCAGAGTGGAAAGTTCAATTTTATTGAAATTTTCGACTAATATCGTCTTGAGCAAACTTTCTCGCGTAAATAAGTACGAAAGGTTCTTTTGGCGTGCTATAGCCGTTGCAATGCAGTAGAATCTGACTGGGAAGTCCAATTTTATTGACGTTTTCGTCTAATATCGTGGTGAGCAGACTTTCACGCATAAATAAGGAGGAAAGATTCTACTGGCGATCGATAGCATTTGCAATGCCCCAGAATCTGAGAGAAAAGTTCAATTTTACTGACATTTTGGACTAATAACGTGGTGAGCAAGCTTTCCTGCATAAATAAGGGGGATAGATACTATAGGCGTTATATAGCCTTTGCAATGCAATAGATTTTGACAGGAAAGTTCAATTTTATAGACATTTTCGACTAATATCGTGGAGAGCAAGCTTTCTAGCATGAATAAGGAGGAATGATTCTATTGGCGTGCTATAGCCATTGCAGCGCATTGGATTCCGGCTGGAAAGTTCAATTTTCTGGACATTTTCGTCTAATATCGTGGTGAGCGTACTTTCTAGCGTAAATAACGAGGAAAGATGCTAGTGGCGTGATATAGCCGCTGTAATGCACTAGATTCTGGCTGGAAAGTTCAATTTCAATGACATGTTCGACTAATATCGTGGTGAGCAAACCTTCACGAATAAATAAGCTGGAAAGATTCTATTGGCGCGATGGTCTCTGTAATGCAATGGAATCTGCCTGTAAAGTACAGTTTTATTGACATTTTCTACTAATATCGTGGTGAGCAAGCTTTCTCGCATAAATAAGGAGGAAAGATTCTGTTGGCGTGTTATAGCCATTTTAATACAATAGATTATGACTGTGGGGTACTATTTTATTGACATTCCTGAATAATATCGTAGTGATAAGAATTTTGTGTATAAATAAGGATGAAAGATCCTATTGGCGTGCTATTACCACTGCAATGCAACAGATGCTGACAGGAGAGTCCAATTTTATATACATTTTCGACTAATATCGCTTTGAGTACGCTTTCTTACAAAAATAAGGAGGAAGGATTCTATTGGCGTGCTACAGCTATTGCAGTGCAGTATAATCAGACAGGAAAGATCAATTTTGTTGACATTTTCGACTAGTGTCGTGGTTGGTAGACCTTCACGCATAAATAAGTATGAAATATTCTATTAGCGATCGTTAGCCACAGCAATGCTCCAGAATCTGGCTGAAAAGTTCAATTTTACTGACATTTTGGACTAGTATCGTGATGAGCAAGCTTTCCTGCGTAAATAAGGAGGAAAGATACTATTGCTGTGATATAGCCTTCGCAATGCAATAGAATCTAGCTGGCAAGTCCAATTTTGTAGCACTTTCGACTAATATCGTGGTGTGCAAACTCTCTCGTTTATATAAGGAGGAAAGAATCTATTGGCGTGTTACAGCCATTGCAATGTAATAAATCTGTCTGGAATGTTCAATTTTATTGACATTTTAGACTAATATTGTGGCGAGTAAGCTTTCTCGCATAAAGAAGGATGAGAGATACTTTTGGCGCGCTATAGCTATCGCAATGCAATAGAATCTGTCTGGAAACTTAATTTTAATAACATTTTCGTCTAATGTCGTGATGAGCAAACTTTCTAGCATGAATAAGGAGGAATGATTCTATTGGCGTGCTATAGCCATTGCAGCGCAGTAAAATCTGACTGGAATGTTCAATTTCATTGATATTTTAGACTAATATCGTGTTGAGGACCTTTTTAATAGAAAGAAGGTGGAAGGATTCCTTTGGCGTGTTATAGCTATTCCAGTGCAATAGAATCTGTGTGGAAAGGTCAATTTTATTGACATTCTTGAATAATACCGTGGTGAGCAAACTTTCTCGCATAAATAAGGAGGAAAGATTCTATTGGCGTGCTATTGCCATAGCAATGCAACAGAATCTGACTGGAGAGATCAATTTTATTGACATTTTCTTCTAATACCGTGATCAGCATACTTTCTCGCATAAATAAGGAGGAGAGATAGTATTGGCGTGCTGTAGCCGTTGCGATGCAATGGAATCTGACTGGAAAGTTCAATTTTATTTCCATTTTCGGTTAATATTGTGGTGAGCACACTTTCTCGCATAAACAAGGTTGAAAGATTCGGTTGGCGTGCCATTGCCGTTGCAATGCAATTGAATCTCACTGGAAAGGTAAATTTTATTGATATTTTGGCTAATATGGTTGCGAGCAAATTTTCTCGCATAAATAGAGACGGAAGGTCCTATTGGCGTGCTATAGCTATTGCAGTGGAATATAACCTTTCTGGTAAGTTCAATTTATTGACATTTTCGACTGATATCGTGGTGAGAAAGTTTTCTTGCATAATTAAGGAGGAATGATTCTATTGGCGTTCTATAGCCATTTCAATGCAATAGAATCTGACTGGAAGGCCCAATATTATTGACATTTTCGACAAATGTCGTGGTGCGCAAACTTTCTCGCATAAACAAGGAGGAAAGGTTCTATTGGCGTGTTATATCCATTGCAGTGCATTTGAATCTGACTGGAAAGTTCAATTTTATTGACGTGGACGACCAATATCGGCAGCATAACTTAACGTAATGTGCCGAAACCACGATTTCTGGCCTCCCCGGTGACAAGCAGAGCATATTAGGGCAATGTAGTGCGCATAGATGTACCGAAGAGTGGTGTAGAGCATGAAAGTCGAAGCTATCCTATCGTAACCAAACCAAAGGTAACATAACCGAACGACATCTATCTCAACCAAACGTTCCGAGTCCACTATTGCTGGCCTCACCAGAGCCAAGCAGAACATAATAGAGTGCAGTGGAGCGCAGATGTCTACCGAATGACCGTTCATACTACGACAGACAAAGTAACTCGCACCAAACCCAAACTGATATAACCTAACCAAACGTAGCCTAACTCAAAATAACGTGAAGAGATGATTATTACTTGTCTCCCGCGAGACGTCCAGAGTACAACGGGCGTCGGAAATTTAACGTGCCGTACGTTCCAAGTGGTCTATCGGCGAGGCATCCATGGGCCCGGGGTTGGGATTCGCCCAACCAGCGTTACCGGCAGTGCCACAGGACACCCCCAATCATCCAATTTGTCTAACTGTGATGCTAGTACGAATCGACTCCCTTGGTGCTGGGACGGGACATTCCTAAATCCCTACTGCCTCAGTAGGACTGCACCCGAGCTGTTCGATGCGCAAACCTCACGCCGGGCTTCAAGAGTCTTTGCCTGCGATGTAGGCCCCAACCACTGCCACCATGAGGCCAACCCAGCAACCGACGGGCGGACTGCCTTACGACAGCCGGCCCAGGGCTAAATCGGTCTCCCGTGGCACCGGTGATCACGGGCGTACCGGTCGTCCCGTTCGTGGCGAACCACTACCGTTCTGAGGCTGCTAGCCAACCTCGACGTATGTGCACGTCAGCTAGGCACCGTGGGGTCGCCAATCCCATACCACGGCCGACCAAGGTCTTCCGTAGCCCCTGCGGGGGCACGACCAGGGTACAGTAGATCAATGTAGAGCCTAGACATCCACGGAATAGCGGTGTACAGCACAAAAGACAAAGCTATCCCGTTCTAACCCAACCAATCGCTGCATCACCAAACGTAGCCTAGCAAAACGTATCGTGCCACAGCCACTATTGCTAGCATCCCCAGAGTCGAGCAGAGTGTAGTAGGGCACAGTAGATCGCAGGAAGGCGCCATACAGCAATGTATATCCCAAGGGTCAATTATATCCTAACCTAACCGGACCACATTTATACTAACCAAACGTAGAATAACTAAACCGTACGTGCCGCAACCACTATTACTGGCCTCCCCAGAGACAAGCAGAATACTCTGGAGCACAGCAGATCATAGAAATTCTCCGGAATGTAATGCAAAGCACAAAAGTCAATCATATCCTAACCTAACCTGACATAACATGACCTAGCCAAACGAAGCCTAACTCAAACTAACGTGCCGAGAACGCCATTGCTGGTATCCACGGGCCAAGCGGAGCACATTAGATTAGATTAGAGCGCAGAAATCCACCGAATAGCAGTTTATCGTACAAAAGTCAAAGCTACCCTATCCCAACCTTACCAAACATAACCTAACCAAACGTAACCAACATACCTAAACGTGCTACGACCAGTATTGCTGGCCTCCGCAGAGACAAACAGATGCTGATAGAGCAACGCGTACCGCAGGTATCGACCGTATAGCATTGTATAGCTCAAAAGTCGAAGCCATCCCACCAAAACTTAGCCTAACCTAACATAACAGAACGTAACATAACTCAACCTATCATGCTCGTGTCGAGACCGCTATTGCTGCCCTCCCCAGAGACTAGCAGGACATAATACAGCACAGTGCATCTCATAAATCCACCGAATAGCAGCGTATAGCACAAAAGTTAAAGCTACACTGACCAAACATAGCCTGACACAACCTAACCGAACGTAACCTGACTCATCATAACATGCGGAGACCACTATTACTGGCCTTGCTGCAGCCAAGCTGAAAATATAAGAACTCTGTAGGTCTCAGATATCCACCTAATAGCAGACTATAGGACTAAAATCCTAGTTAACCGCTCCTAACCTAAAGAATTGTAACATGACTAAACGTATCATAGCTTAAACTATCGTGCAGCGATCACACTTACTGGCCTCTCCAGAGACGAGCAGCGCATTCTAGAGAACAGTAGAGCGCTGAGGTCCACGGAATAGCAGCGTACAGCACAAATGATATTGATATCCAATCCAATCGTGGCCTAACCCAACCTAGCCGAACGTAGCATGATTAAGCATAACGCGCCGAGGCCACTCTTGCTGGCCTTCCCAGAGACACGCGGAAAATATTAAAGAACTTTAGGGAGCAGAAAACTACCTAATATCAGACAGTGGCACTAAAGCCAAAGCCAAACTCTCCTAACATAACCAACCATACCCCAACTCAACCCAAAGTGCCGCAACCACTATTGTTGGCCTCCCGAGAGTCAAGCGGAACACGATAGTGGAGAGTAGAACGCAGAAATCCATACAATCGCTGGGTATATCAGAAAAGTCGAGGCTACCCAATCCTAACCCTAATGGACAGAACATAACCAAAGATAGCCAAACCAATCCTAGCGTGCCGAGACCGCAGTTTCTGCCCTTCCATGAGTCATGCTGGACGTGCTAACGCAGAGTAGAGTGCAGAAATCCGCCCAATAGCTGTGTACAGAACAAAGGTTAGAGCTACACTGACCAAACATTCCCGAAACCAACCTAACCCAACGTAAACCGACCCAACATGACGTGCCGCGACCACTACTGCTGGCCTCCCCAGAAAGAAGCGGAACAAATTAGTGGAGAGTAGAGCGCAGAGTCCATAGTCCACAGTGTACACCAGATGAGTGAAAGCTACGCAAACCGAACGCAAACCAACGGAACATAGGCAAACATTGCGTAAGTCAACCTATCGGGCGGAGAACGCTATTGCTGCCCTCCCCGATGCCAAACGGGGCGTACTAGAGCACTGCATAGCGCAGGAGTCCACCGAATAACCGTGTACAGCACACAAGTTAATGCTGTCTTCACCATACGTTGCCTAACTCAACTCAGCCGAACGTAACCTGACCCAGCATAACGTGCCGAGGCCATTATTGGTCGCCTTCCCAGCGCCAATGTGCTAACATTGCAGCACTGTCGGCCGCAGAGATCCACCTATTAGCAGTTAATGCTGCTAAGGTCGAAGCTACCCTCTCCTAACATAACCAACCGTAACATATCCAAACGTAACGTAACGTAACCTGACGTACTGGGACCACCATTGCTGGCCTCCCCAGAGCCAAGTAACACACAATAGTGGAGAGTACAAGGAAGAAATTCAGAGAATCGCAGTGCACATCAGAGGAGTCGTTGCTACGTACGCCTAATCGAAACTAACAGAACATAACCAAACATAACCTAACCCAACCTAACGAGCAGAAACCGTTATTGGTGCACCGCCCCCCCCCCCAGAGCCAAGCAGGGCATACTAGAGGTCAGCGGAGCGCAGAGGTCTACTGAATAGTAGTGTGCATCACAAAAGTTACTGATACCCTAACCAAATTTACCCTAACCAATCCAAACCGAACGTAACGTGACTCAACGCAAACCGCAGAGGCCACTATTGCTGTCCTTCTCAGAGCCAAGCTGAAAATGTTAGAGCACTGTAGGGCGCAGAAGTCCATCTAATAGCAGACTATAGCGCAAATATCAAAGGCGCCATCTCCTACCCTAAGCAATCGTAACATATCCAAACGTAACGTAACACAACCAAACGTGCCGACACCGATATTGCTGCCATTCCCAGAGCCGAGCAGGACATACTAGAGCACAATACAGCGTAGAAATACATCGAATGGCAGTGTACAGCGAGGAAGTTAAAGGTATCCTGACCTAACTTGAGCTAACCTTTCCTATCCAAACTTAGTGTAAACCAACATAACGTGACGATACCAATATTGCTGGCCAATCCAGCGGCAAGCATATCGTACTAGCGCACATTAGAGCGCAGATATCTACAGAATAACGGTATATACCACAAAAGGCAAAGTAGCATGTCCCAACCTAACCAAACGTATCATAAGCAAACGTAGCAAGCCACAGCCTAACGTGCCGCCGCCACTACTGCTGGCCACTGCAGACCCATGTAGAATGTACTAGAGCACAGCAGCGCGCAGAAATCCCCCACATTGCAATGTATAGCATTAAAGTAAGATAACCAAACATTACCTGACACCACCTAACCTAACCAATCCTAGCCCAACCCAAAGTGACGTGCCGAGGCCACTACCCCTGCGCTCCCCAGAGCCGAGCAGAACACACGAGAGCACACTAGGGAGCAGAAGTCCACCGATTGGCAGTGTATAGCACAAAAGTCAAGCATTCCCAGACCAAACCTGACCTTACCTAACCTATTCAAACGTAGTGTAACTAAACATGACGTGACGAGACCAATGATGCTGGCATTCCCAGAGCCAAGCAGACAATATTAGAGCACATTGGAGTGCAGAAATACACCGAATAGCAGTGAATAGCGCAACAGTCTATGTAGCTCGTCCTAAGCTAGCCAAAAGTAACATACCCAAACGTAACCTATCTCATCCTAACATGACGGGACAACCATTGCTGGCATCCACAGAGACAAGCAGAATGTACTAGAAAACAGCAGTGCGCAGAAATCCACCGCATTGCAGTGAAGAACACGAAAGTCGAAGATAGCCTAACCTAACCGAACGTAGCATAGCTCACCATCACGTGCCGCGACCACTGCTCCTGGCCTCCCTAGAGCAAAGCAGAAAGCGGTAGAGCATAGTAGATCACAGAAATCCACCGAATAGCAATGTAAAGCACAAAAGTCAAAGTTGCCTGCCCTAACATAGTCAAACCTAACTCACCCGAACGTAACCTAACTCAACCTAACACGACGAGAAAACTAATGCTTGCCTGCGCAGAGACAAGCAGAATGTACCATAGCACAGTAATGCGCAGAGATTCGCCGCGCTGGAGTGTGTAACAAAAGAGTCAAAGCTAACCAAACCATACCTGACCAAACCTAACTTCGTAGCTCAATCAATCATCGTAGCTCAACTCCACATAACATGCAGAGACCACTATTGCTGGCCTCCTCAGAGCCAAGCAGAAAATGTTAGAACACTGTTGAGCGCAGAAATCCTCCGCATTGCGCTGTATACCACATAAGACAATGCTATCTTATCCTAACAGAGTCAATCGTAACACAACCAGGCGTAACCTGCCTCAACACAAAGCACAGCGACCACCATTACTGGCTACTCCGGAGCCAAGCAGAGCATACTAGAGCGCAGTAGGGCGCTGAAATCAGCCGAATAGCATTGAATGGCACAGAAGTCTAAGCTACTCTAACCTGACATATCCAATCTTGGCGTAACCAAACCTAGCCTACACCAATATAAAGCGACGAGGCCACTATTGCTGGCCTCCGTAGCGCCAAGCAGAAAATATTAGAGCGTGGTAGGCCGCTGAAATAGGCGGTGGGCAGTGGATAGCACAATAGTCTGAACCATCCCATCCTAACCTCACAGTACGTAACATGACCGAACATTGCTTAGCCCAACCAACCGTGCCGCAACCACCACTGCTGGCCTGCGCAGAGCCATAAGGAATATACCAGAGTACAGCAGAGAGCAGAAATGCAACGCATTGCAGTGTATAGCACAAACGTCAAACAAATGCTACCCTAACATGACCTAACCTAACCTATTCGAACGTAGTGTAACCAAACTTAACGTGACGAGACCGACAGTACTGGCCTATTCAGCGCCAAGCAGGGCATAGTAGAGCAGATTAGAGCGCAGAAATCCACCGCTTTGCAGTGTATAGCACAAAAGTTAAACGTTTCCAGCCCTATCTTGGCCTAATCAATCCTATCCAAACGCAATGTAACACAACACAACCTGACGAGACCAATATTCCTGGCCTCCCAGAGACAAGCAGTGCATATTAGAGAGGATGAGAGCGCAGAAATACACCGCATAGCAGTGAATAGCACAAAAGGCATAGTTGCCCATCCTAACGTAAACAAACATAATATACCCAGACTTAGCCTAACTCAACCTAACATGACGAGACCACCACTGCTGCCCTCCACAGAGACATGCAGTATATACTAGAGCACAATAGGGCGCAGGAATCCACCGCACTGCAGTGAATAGCACAAAAGCCGAAGATATCCTAACCTAACTTGACCTAACCAAACGCAGTTAGGGCGCAGGAATCCACCGCACTGCAGTGAATAGCACAAAAGCCGAAGATATCCTAACCTAACCTGACCTAACCAAACGCAGCAAAGCCCAACATGGCCGCCACAGGGCAAATCAGATTGAAGTAGAGCGCAGTAAGTCACAAAGATCCGCCGAAGAGCAGTGTATAGCACGAAAGTCAATGTAGCATATCCTAACATAGCCAGACGTGACATCCACAAACGCAGCCTAGCACAACCTAGCATGACGAGACCACTATTGCTGGCCTGCACAGATCCAAGCAGAATGTAGCAGAGCGGTGTTGATCTCAGAAATGCACCGAAAAACTGTGTATAGCACGAAAGTAAGATCTACATTAACCAAACGTTGCCCAACCTAGCCAAACCAACCGTAACATATCGCTACCCTAAAGTACCGCGGCTGCTATTGCTCGAATCCAAAGAGTCGAGCAGAGTATAGTAGAGCACGGTAGATCACAGAAATCCAACTGATAACAGTGTATAGCAAGAAAGTCAAAGCTGTCCTAAGCAAACATAGCCTATCCTAACCTAACCGAACGTAACCTAACACAACCTGACGCGCCACGAGCGCTATTGCTCGTCTCCTCGGAGTCGAGCTGAGTATTGTAGAGCAATGTAGACCGCAGAAGTCCACCAAATAGCAGTGTTAAGTACAAATGTCGAAGAAATCATTACCGAACCTTCCGGACCTAAACTAACGAAACGTAACATAACCCAACATAACGTGCCGAGACCACTATTACTGGCCACCACAGAGCCAACCAGAGCATATTGTAGCACATCAGAGCGTGCATACCCACCGAATAGCGGTGTATAGCACGTAAGGCAAAGATAACCAGACCGAGCTTGGCATAACCTAACATAACATGACGTAACGTAACACAGCCTAACGTGCTGAGACCGATATTGCTGGCCTCGCCAGAGCGAATCAGAAAATATTGCAACACGTTAGACCGCAGATATCCGCAGATAGCAGTGTATAGCACAAAAGCCTAAACTATCGTATCCTAACCTCACCAAACGTAACATAATCAAACGTAGCCTAACCCAAGCTAACCAGCCGAGACCACAATTTCAAGCCTCCCCAGGGCCAAGCAGTATATACTACGGCTGAGTCGAGTGCAGAAATCCTCCGAATAGCATTTACAGCACGAAGTTCACAGATAACCTCACCGAGCTTGTCATTGCCTAACATAAGCAAACGTAACATAAATCAAGCTAAAGAGCCGGGACAACTATTACTGTGCTCGCCAGGGCCAAGCAGAATGTACTAGAGCACAGTAGAGCGCAGAAGTCCAGCACTCTGCAGTGAGTAGCACAGAAGCCATAGATATCCTAGCATATCCTATCCTAACCTAACCTAACAAAACGTAGCATAACTCAATATAACGTGTCGCGACCACTGCTCCTGTCCTCCACATGGCTTGGCAGAATACAGTACAGCAGAGTACAGCACAAATATCCACCGAATATCAGTGTATAGCACGAAAGTCAAAGCTATACCACCCAAACTTAGCCTCCCATAACGTAACACGGCGTGACCTAGCTCAAGCTGACGTTCCGTGGCCGGTATTGCTCGCCCCCCCATAGTCGGGCAGAGTGTAGTAGGGCAATGTAGAGCGCAGAAGTCCACAGGATAACAGTGTATAGCACAAAGGACGAGGATATCCTAACCTATCCTGACCTAACGTAACCCAACGGAGCGTAAACTAAATCAAACAAATGTGCAGGGTCTACTATTCCTGGCTGCCCCATTGCCCAGCAGAACTCATTAAAGCACAGCAGAGCGCAGAATTCCAACGTATAGCAATGTGTAGCATGAAAGTCAAAGCCATCCTAACCAAAACCTAACCCAAACTACACCAACCATACGTAACCTAACACAACCTATCCTCTCACGATCACTATTGCTCGCCACGCCAGGTTCGAGCCGAGTATAGTAGAGCAATGTAGGGCGCAGCAATCCACCGAATAGCAGTGTATAGCGCAATAGTCAAAGTTATCCTATCCTAACCTAGCCAGACGTAACATATCTAAGCGCAACATAGTCCAACCTGAAGTGCCTTGACCTCTATTTCTGGCTACCCCAGTGCAAAGCGGAATATACCGGAGCAGGGCAAAGTGCAGAAATCCAACGGATAGCAGTGTATACCACGAAAGCCAAGGCAATGCAAATCAAACCAAAACAAACATAATTTCACCAAACGTAGGCTAGCTCAAACTAACGTGACGAGACCACAATTGCTGACCTCCGCAGAGCAAAGCAGAGGTTACTAGCGCATCCAGAGCGTCAGTAATCCACCGTATAGCATTGTGTAGCACAAAAGTCAAAGCTATCCTGTCCTAACATAGCGAAACGTAACGTAACCAAACGTAACCTTACTGAACCCAACCTACCACGACAACTATTGCTGGCATCCAAAGGGTCGAAAAGAGAATAGTAGAGAAATGTAGGGCGCAGTAATCCACCGCATTGAAGTGTACAGCAAAAAAGTCAAAGATATACGATCACCAGACCTAACCTAACTTAACCTAACATAGCCTAGCTCAACAAAACCTGCCGAGACCACTATTGCTGGTATGCCCAGAGACAAGCACAATAAACTGGAGCGCCGTAGAGCGCAGAGAGCCACCAGACAGTAGCGTAGCGCACAAGAGTCAAATATATCGCAACATATCGCGACCTAACGTAACCTAACCAAACGTAGATTAACAGGACTTACCGAGCCGAGACCACTATTTTTGGATTTTGGATTTTGAATCACAGTTTATAGCGGAAAACTCGAAGCTACTCAAACCTAACTGGCTCCAACAAGACCCAACCAAACGTAGCCTATCTCAACCTAACTTGGCGGGACCACTATCACTGGGCACCCCACAGCCAAGCAGGAGATACCAGAGCACAGTAGAGCGCAGAAATCCACCGTATTTCAGTGTACAGCACAAAAGTCGAAGATAGCATATCCTAACCGAATCAAACCTAACCTAACCGAACGTAACCTAACCTTACATAACGAGCCGCGGCCACCGTTTCTGGCCTCCGCAGATCAAAGTGGAGCAAATTAGATCACAGTAGAGCGCATAAATGCACCGAATAACAGTGTATAGCACAAAAGTCAAAACAGCAATAGCCTAACATAGCCAAACATAGCATAACCAAACGTAACCTAACTACACTTAACCGCCCTACACCACTATTGCTGACATCTCCAGAGCCGAGCAGAAAAAAACTAGAGCACAGTACAACACAGAAATCTGCATCGTTGCAGTGTGAAGCACAAAGGTGAGGATAACCTAACACAACCTGACCTATCATAAACAGCCCAAACTTAGCCTAACACAGCATAAGGAGCCTAGACCACTACCAAGGCTTTTCCCAGAAGCGAGCAGAACATATTAGGGGGTTGTACGCAGCAGAAAACCATAGAATCGCCGTGTATACCGGAAAGACCAATTCTATTCAAGCCTAGCTCAAGCAAATATAACCTAACCAAGCTAAGCCTAACTCAACAAAACGAACCGCGACCACTATTGCTGGCCGCCACAGGGCCAAGCAGAATACACTGGAGCAAAGTAGATCGCAGAAGTCCACAGAATGACAGTGTATACCACGAAAGTCGAAGCTGCCATAAACCTAACACGAACAAGCATAACCTAACCAGAACGTAGCATAACTCTGCCTAACGCGCCGCGGCCACAGCTTCTGGCCTCTGCAGAGCGCAGCAGAGCATACTACATCACAGTAGAGCACAGAATGCCACCGAAAAGCAGCGTATGGCACAAAAGTTAAAGCTCCTCTGTCCTATCCTAACCAAACGTAGCATAACCTAACGTAACCTAACGCAGCCTAACGTGCAGCGACCACAATTGCTGGCCTCCACAGAGTCGAACAGAGTATAGTAGAGCAGAGTAGAGCGCAGAAATCAACCTAATAGCTGTCCTTGCTAAGAAAGTCAAAGCTATTTAAGTATAACCCAAACAAACGTAACCTAACCAAATGTAACATTACACTACCTAACGTGCCGAGACCACTGTTGCTGCCCCCCCCCCGCCCCCGTAGGTAAGCAGAGCATATTATAGCACGGTAGAACGCTGAAATTCACCGAACAGCAGTGAATAGCGGAAAAGTCAGATCTACCCTGTCCTAACCTAACCAAACGTAACATCATGTTAACTTGACGAGAACGCTATTTCAGGCACACACAGAGACAAGTAGAAGGCAATAGAGCACAGTAGTGGCAGAGATTCACAGCATAGCAGTGTAATGCACAAAATTCGAAGTAGCCTCTCCTAGCCTAGCCAAACGTAACACGCACAAACGTATCCCAGCTCAACCTATCATGACGCAACAACAATTCCTGGCCTCCACAGAGACAAGCAGAATATACTAGAGCACAGTAGTTGCCAGAGATCAACCACAATGCGCTCTATAACGAAAAAGTCAAATATATTCAAACCATACCTAGCCAAACCTAACCTATCCAATCGTAGCCCAACTCAATATAACCTGACGAGAGCACTGTTGCTGGCCTCCCCAGAGTCGAGTAGAACATATCAGAGTAGAGTAGGTTGCAGAAATCAGTAGAATCTCAGTGTATAGCGCAAAAGTTATTGCTATCCAGACCAAACCCATGTTAACACAGCCTAACAAAACGTATCATAACGAAACACAACGTGCCGCGACCACTACTCGCGGCATCCCCTGAGCCAAGAAGAATATAGTAGAGCATAGTAGATCACAGAAGTCCATCGAATAGCAGTGTATGGCACGAAAGTCATAGAATTCCTAACCAAAGTTAACCAAACCTGGCCTAACCAAACGTAACCTAGCCCAACCTAACTTGCCACGACAACTATCGCTCGCCTCCCCTGTGTCGAGCAGAGTATAGTAGAGTAATGTAGAGCGCAGAAATCCCCCGGATAGCTGTGTACAGCACAAACGCCAAAGAAATCATAACCAAGCCATCCTAACCCATCCTAACGAACCGAAACTTACCTGAACCTAACGTGCAGGGGCCACCAATACCGGCCACCCCAGAACCAAGCAGGACAAACTAGAGCACAGTAGATGGCAACAGTCCGCCGAGTAGCATTGTATGGCACAAAAGTCTTATTAATTCTATCCTAACTTGACCAAACATAACATAAGCAAACGTAGCCTAACGCAAACAAACGTGACGGGACCACCATTGCTGGCCTGCCCAGAGCTAAGCAGAATATACCAGAGCACAGCAGAGCGCAGAAATCCTCCGCACTGCAATATACAGCACGAGAGTCAAACATATTCTGAACTAGGATGACCTAACCTTTTTTCTTCACCTGGGGGAAGTCTTCCAAAGATATCCGGCCCCCCTATGGGAGGGTGCTGGTTTATGTGGGGTTTTACACACTAAAGCCCACACGATGGTCAGCCCATCGCATTTTTGAGCGTCATGGTCTTCGCGGCGGCGCAATTGCCAGGACGTCCGCGCGACGCAACAGTATTTCCCCCCTGACGCGATAGGAAGTCGCACCCGAACCATCCATGTCCATGCGCGCGAGACGGGTCTCCCCAGAGACAAGCAGAATATACTAGAGCACAGTAGAGCGCAGTAATCCACCGCATTGCTGTGTGCAGCACAAAAGTCAAAGCTATCCTATCCTAACATAGCCAAGCGTAACGTAACCAAACGTAACATAACTTTTCCTAACGTGACGAGACCAGTATTGCTGGTATCCACAGACCCAAGCAGAGCATAATACAGGAGAGCAGAGCGCAGAAATCCATTGAGTCGCAATGTTTAGCAGAAAACACGAAGCTATCCAAACCTAACCAGAAATAACGTAACCTAGCCAAGCGTATACTATCTCAAGCTATCGTGCCAATACAATTATTACTATCATTCACTGATTCAAGCGGCACATACTAGAGCGCAGTTGAGCTTAGAAATCTACCGAATAGCAGCATATACCTCGGAAGTCATGTGTATCCATACCAAACTCAAAGCAGCATAGCGCAGCCAAACGTAACATAGCTCAGCATAACAGGCCGAGACCACTATTACTGGCATCGCCAGAATCTAGCAGAGTATAGTAGAGCAGCGTAGACGCAGAAATCGGCCAAGTGGCATTGTATAGCACAAAAGTCAGAATTATCCAGTCATACCATTTCCAAACGTAGTATAACCAAACGCAACCTGACTTAACCTGAGGTGCCGAGACCACTACTGCTGGCCTCCACAGGGACAAGCAGAACATACTAGAACAAAGCAGAGCGCCGAATGCCACCAAATCACAGTGTATAACACAAAAGTGAAAGCCAACCTAACCAAACGTAACGTAACCTAACCTAACCAAGAGGATCCTATCTCAGTCTATAGTGCCACGACCGCTATTGCTGGCATCGCAACGGTCGAGCAGAGAATAGTTGAGCAATGAGGAGCCCAGAAATCCTGGAATAGCAGTGTACTTGAAAAAAGTCAAAGCTCTCCTGTCCTAACATAATTAATTGTAACATTGCCAAACGTAGCCTCACAAAACCTATCGTGCTATGACCATAATAACTGGCCTCCCAAGAGTCGAGCCGGGTATAGTATGGCACAGTAGAGCGCAGAGAAAAACCAGATAGCAATGTATAGAACAAAAGTCAAAGATATGCTGACCTAACCAGGCGCAATCTATCCTAACCGAAAGTAGAACGACTAAACCCAACGTGCCGCGAACACTACTGCTTGCTACACCAGAGACAAGAAGAATATGCTAAAGCACAGTAGAGCGCAGAAGTCCATAGAGTATCAGTGTTGTGCACGTTAAAGCTATCCAGACATAACGAAAGATAACGTAAACTAACCAAACTTATCCTATCTCTACCTAACGAGCCGAGACATATATCGCTCGCAACGCCGCCGCCATGCAGTGCATGTTATAGGAGAGTAGAGTGCTACGGTCCATAGAATGGTAGTGCATTTCGCGGCAGTCACAGATATCCCAAACTAACCCAAACAAACCTAACCTAACCAAACGTAACCTAAGCAAGCCAAACGTAATGTAACACCACCTAACGCCGCGGCCAGTATTGCTGGCCTCCACTGAGCCAAGCAGTGCATATTAGAGGAAAGTAGAGCGCAGAATTCCATGAAGTCGCAATGTACAGCAGAAGAGTCGAAGCGACCCAAACCAAGCCAAAGCTTACATAACATAACCAAACGTACCCTATCCTAACCTAACGTGCCGAGACCACCATTGCTGGCATGCCAGGGCCATGCCGAACATACTGGAATACAGTAAAGCGCAGAAATCCGTAGAATCGCGGTGTACAGCAGAAAGGTCAAAGATATACGAACCTAACCCAAACTATCGTAATCTAACCTAACGTAGCCAAACTCAACGTAACGTGCCGCGACCTCCATTTCCGGCCTCCCCAGGGACCAGCAGATTAGGGTAGAGCACAGTGGAGTGCAGGAATCCATCGAATTACTGCGTATAGCAAGAAAGCCAAAGCCACCATATCCAAACCTATCCTAACCTATAATAACCAAACGTAACCTAACACAACACAACCTGCCACGGGCACTATTGCTCTCATCCCGAGAGTCGAACATGGTATAGCAGAGCAATATAGAGCGCAGAAATCCACCGAATAGCAGCGTACAGTACAAGAGTCAAAGATACTCTGTCCTAACCTAACCAAACGTAACATAACCAAACGCAGTCTAACTCAGACTAACGTGTCGAGGCCAATACTGCTGGCCTCCCCGGAGTCGAATAGAGTATAGTAGAGCAACGTAGAGCGCAGGGGTCCACCGAATAATAGTGTACAGCACAAAAATCAAAGTTACCTTATCCCAACCTAACCAAATGTACCATAGCCAAACGTAACCGATCTCTACATAACGAGCAGCCAACGCAATTGCTGGCCACCACAGGGCGAAGCAGAACATATTAGAGGAGAAGAGAGTGCTGGAATCCATGGAACTGCCGTGTACAGCAGAAAAGTCGAAGATACCCGAGCCTAACCCATGCTATCATGACCTAACCAAACGTAACATAACTCAACCTATCGTGCCGCGGCCACCATTTCTGATCTCCCCAGAGAAAGGCACGGCATATTAGGACACAGTGAAGCCGAGAAATCCACCGAAGAGCAGTGTATAGCACAAAGGCCATGGCTATCTTGTCCCAACGTAAACAATCGTGACATTGCCAAACGTAACCAAACTCAAACAAATGCGCCGCTACCTCTACTGCCGGCCTCCCTAGAGTCAAGCAGAAAGTATTAGAGGAGAGTAGGGCGCAGAAATCCATCGAACAACAGTTTGTACCACAAAAGTCGAAGATATCCTAACCTAACCCAGACTAACGTACTCTCACCAAACGTAGACTAACACAACCTGACGCGCCAAGACAACTATTACTGGCCTCCCGGCAGTCGAACTGAGTATAGTAGAGCAATGCAGTGTGTAGAAATCCGCCTAATAGCTGTGTATAGCACAAAAGATATAGCCATCCATTCCTAACCTAATAAGTCGTAACATAACCAGACGTAACATAACTAAAAGGAACGTGCCGCGGCCAATACTGCTGGCCCCACAAATTCGAGCAGAGTATAGTATAGAACAGTTGAGCGCAGTATTACACCGAATAACAGTGTACAACACGAAAGACGAAGCTATCAAATCCTAACCCAGACAAACAATGCCTAACCAAACGTAGTCTAACCCAAACTAACTTGAAGCGACCACGACTCTTGGCCTCCCCAGGGTTTAGCAGATTAGACTAGAGCTCATTGTTGTGCAGGAATCCACCGAGTAGCTGTGTATAGCACGAAAGCCGGTGCTACCCTAACCAAACATATCCTAACCTAACCTAGCCAAGCGTAACATATCTCAACCCAACGTGCGACGAGCACTGTTGCACTCATCTCGAGAGTCGAGCAGGATTTAGGAGAGCAATGTTCGGCGCAGGAATCCACCGAACAGCAGTTTATAGCAGAAAAGTCCAAGCTATCCTATCCTAACCCATGTGAACGTAATATAGACAAACGCAACCTAACCTAACACAACGTGCCGAGACCACTATCGCTGGCCTCCACAGAGACAAGCGGAGTATACTAGAACACAGTAGAGCGCAGAAACGCACCAGATAGCAGTGCATAGCACATAAGTCAAATCCGTCCTGACCAAACTTAGCCTAACCTAACCAACCCAAACGTACTTAACTCAACCAAACGTGCCACGGTCGCCGTTGCTGGCCTCCCCGGAGACAAGCAGAGGCTAGTAGAGCAATGCAGAGCGTAGACATCGACCGAATAGCAGGTTATAGCACAAAAGGCAAAGATATCCTGACTAAACCTATCCTAACGTAACCAAGCCAAGAGCAACATAACTTTACCTAGCGTGCCGAGACCACTGATGCTAGCATTGCAGTGTATAGCATAGAAGTGGAGGTATCATATTCCAACCTGACCTAACCTAACTTAACCGAACGCAGCCTAACTCATTATAAGGTGCCGGGATACGTGATGCTGCCCTCCACAGAAACAAGCAGATGCTAGTAGAGCAATGCAGAGCGCAGATATCGACAGAAGAGCAGTGTACAGCAAAACGGTCAAGGTCACCCTAACCAAACTTAAACTAACCTAACGTATCCTAGCGCAACCTAACTCAACCAAGCGTGCCACGACCGCTATTGCTGGCGTCTCCAGCGCCAAGCAGGACATACTCTAGCACAGTAGAGCACAGACGTCCACCGAACGTCAGTTTACACCACGAAGGTCAAAGCAATCCATATATAACAAAAACTAACATAACCTAACCGAACGTAGCATAACTCAACATAACATGTCGCGATCACTGCTTCCGGCATCCCGTGAGCCAAGCAGAGTATACTAGAGCACTGCAGATCACAGGAATCCACCGTATAACAGTGTATAGCACGAAAGTCCTAGCTACCCTAACCAAACTTAACCCAGCCTAACCTGACCAAACGTAACCTATCTCAAGATGACGTGCCGCGGCCGCTATTTCTCGGTTGCCCAGAGGCGAGCAGAGTACAGTAGAGCAATGCAGAATGCAGAAATCCACCGAATAGCAGCGTATAGCGCAAAAGTCGAGGGTATCCTAACCCATCCTGGCCTAACGTAACTTAACCGTATATAGTGTATCTGAGCATATCGTGACGAGACGAATATTGCTGGACTCCCCACAGCCAAGCAGAACATACTAGAGCACAGTAGAAGGCAGGGATCAACCGAAAAGCACTGTACAGCACAAAAGTCATAGTAGCCCACCCCAACCTAGCCAAACATAACGCAATCAAACGTCGCTTAACTATACCTATCATGACAAGACCACTATTTCTGTCCTCCACTGAGACAGGCACAATGTACTAGAGCACAGCAGAGCGCAGAAATCCCCCGCATTGTCGGGTATAGCACATAAGTCGAAGATACCCTGACTAAACCTGACTTAAATTAACCGAACCAAACGTAGCGTAACTCAGCTTAGCTTGCCGCGGCCACTGCTTCCGGCCTCCCCTGAGCCGAGCAGAATGCAGTAGAGCACAGTATATCATAGAAGACCACAGAATAGCAGTGTATGGCACGAAAGCCGAAGCAATCCTGTCTAAACTTAACCTAACCTAACCTACCCAAACGTAACTTAACACAACCTAACGTGCAACATACACTATTGCTTGCCTCCCCAGAGACGCGCAGAGTATAGTAGTGCAATGTAAAGCGCAGAAATTCAACGAATTGCAGTGTACTGCCCAAACGTCAAAGAAATCCTAACCAAGCGGAACGAAACCTTACTCGAGCTAACGTGCCGAGACCACACTTACTGGCCACGCCAGTGCCATGCGGGACATGTCCGAGCGCAGTAGAGAGCAAGAATCGACCGAAAAGCAGCGCACGACACAACAGTCAAATATATTCTGTCCTACATTGGCCAAAAGTGGCATAAGCAAACGTAGCATAACTCGACCTAACGTGCCGAGAAAAATATTGCTGGCGTCCACAACGCCAAGCAGAATTTACCAGGGCACAGTGGAGCGCAAAAATCCACCGCATTATTGTGTATAGCGCAAAAGGCAGACATGCCCTGACATAACCCGACCAAAACTAACCTATCCATACGTAGTGTATCTCAACATAACGTGCCGCGACCACTGCTCCTGGCATCCCCATAGTCAAGCAGATTGTAGTAGAGCACAGTGGATTACTGATGTCCACCGAATAATAGTGTATAGCAAGAATGTCAAAGAAATCCTAACGAAACCTTCCTTATCTACCCTAGCGAAGCGTAGCTATCTCAATCTAACGAGCCGAGACAACTATTACTGGCAACCGCAGAGCCAAGCAGAAAATATTAGAACGCAGTAGAACGCAGAAATCGGAGGATAGCAGTGTGTAGCACAGAAGTCTGTGGTATCGCATCTTAACCTCACCAAACGTAACTTAACCAAATGCAGCGTAACACAATCTAACGTGCCGAGATCACTATTTCTGGCCTCCCCAGAGCAAAGCAGAGTATACTAGAGCACAGCAGAGCGCAGAAGTCCACCGCATTGCTGTGAATAGCATAAAAGTCGTAGACATCCTGGCTTAATCTGACCTAACCTGACCTAACCAAACGCAGCGTAACTCAACAGAGCGTGCCGCTACTATTATTGCCGGCCCCCCTGAGTCGAGCAGACTGTAGTTGAGTAACGTAGAACGCATAAATCTACCGAATATCAGTGTATAGCGCAGAAGTGCAAGATATCCTAATCGTACCTGACCTAACCAAACCTAACCAAAGGTTGCATAGCTAATCACAACTTTCAGTGGCAGCTGTCCTGGCATACCTGGTGGCAAGCAGAAAATGGTAGAGGACAGTCGAGCGCAGATATCCAACGAGCAACAGCTTATAGCACGAAAGTCAAAGCTATCCTTACCGAAATTAACCTAACCAAAGCTAACCAAACGTAACATAACGAAGCCTGAGTTGCCGAGACCAATATTGCTGGCATTCCCAGGACTAAGCAGCATATAGTAGAGCGCAGTAGAGCGCAGGAATCCTCCGAATAGCAGTGTATAGCACGAAAGTCTAAGTTAACCTGACCGAGCATAACCCAACCTATCGTAGCCAAACGTAACATACACACAACCAAACGTGCCGAGACTGCTATTGCTGGCCTCCCCAGATAGAGGCGGAAAATATTAGGACACAGCAAAGCGCGGAAGTCCGTGGATGACAGTGTATAGCACAAAAGTCTAAACTACCCTATTCTAACCTCACCAAACGCAACACAACCGAACGTATCACATCTCAGCCTAACATGCTGAGACCAGTAATGTTGGCCCGCCAAGCGCCAAGCATGGCATGCTAGAGCGCAGCTGAGCGCAGAAGTACACCTGATTGCAGTGTACAGCGCAAAAGTCAAACACACTCTGATCTAACACGTCCAAACCGAACCTGTCCAAACGTAGTGTAACTCAACATAACCTGACGAGACCAATATTGATGGCTTCTTCAAAGCCGAGCGGAGCATATTAGAGCGCGTTAGAGCGCAGAAATCGACCGAATAGGAGTGTATGGCACAAAAGTCAAAGCTATCCTATCCTAATATATAGAATCAACATAACCAAACGTATCACATATAAATCTAGCTTGACGAGACCACTATTGCTGGCCTCCAGTGTTACAAGCAGAATGTATTAGAGTACAGTAGATCGCAGAAATCCACCGCATTGCAGTGAATAGCAAAAAAGCCGTAGATATGGTAACAAAACATGACCTAATCTAACCAGACCGAACGTAGCATAAGTCAATATGACGTGCCGCCACCACTACTTCGGCCTCCGCAGTGCAAAGCAGAATGCGGTAGAGCACAGTAGATCACAGAAATCCACCGAATAGCAATGTAAGGCACAAAAGTCAAAGTAGCCTATCCTAACTTAGCCAAACGTAGCTTACCCGAACGTAACCTAACTCAAACTAACACGACGAGACCACTATTACTGGCATCCCCAGAGTCGAGCAGAGTATAGTAGAGCAATGTAGAGTGTAGAAATCCACCGAACAGCGGTGTACAGTACAAAAGACAATGCCATCCTAACCAAACGTAACATAACCCAACCTATCGTGCAGCGACCGCTATTGCTGGTCTCAGCAGAGTCGGGCATAGTATAGTAGAGCAATGAAGAGCGCAGTAATCCTCCGAATATCAGTGTATAGCGCAAAAGTCGAAGTTATCCTACCGTAGCATAACCAAACATATCATAACCAAACCAACATACCTCGACCTAACGTGCCGAGACCAGTCTTGCTGGCGTACCCAGGGCTAGGCAGAATGAGTAAGGGCATAGTAGAAGGCAGAAACCCACCGAATTGCAGTGAATAGCGCAAAAGCCTTAGATATGCTAACCTAACCAGAACTAATCTTACCGAACAAAATGTTGCATAAACAAATATGACGTGCCGCGACCACTGCTCGAGCCCTCCCCAGGGCGAAGCAGAATGTATTAAAGCACAGTAGATCACAGGAATCCACCGAATAGCGGTGTAAAGCACAAAAGTCAACGTAGCCTATCCCAACCTAGCCAAACGTAACATATCCAAATGTAACTTGGCTTAACCTTACACGACGATATCACCATTGCTGGTCACCGCGGAGTCAAGCTGAGTGTGACAAAGCACAGCAATGCGCAGGGACCCACGGAATTGCAGTGAATAGCGCAAAAGTCGATGATATCCCAACCTAGCCTGACCTAACCTAACCTTGCTGAGCGTAGCATAACTCAACATAACGTGCTGCGACCACTGCTGCAAGCACCCCAAGGCCAAGCACAATATAGTTGAGCACAGTAGATCACACGTGTCCACCACCTAATAGTGTATAGTACCAAAATCAAAGCCATCATTGCCAAATTTAGCCCAACCTAATCAAGCCAAACGGAACCTAACCAAAACTAACGTACCACGACCGCCACTGCTAGCTCCCCAGAGACGAGCG
Source organism: Eufriesea mexicana (assembly GCF_001483705.2). NCBI lineage: Eukaryota > Metazoa > Arthropoda > Insecta > Hymenoptera > Apidae > Eufriesea > Eufriesea mexicana. The sequence goes on along the minus strand of NW_016908190.1, from coordinate 70,306 downwards.
CAGTATGGCAGAGCAACGTAGAGCGCAGAAACCCACCGAATAGCAATTTATAGCACAAAACATAATGTAGCCTCTCCTAACATAGCCAAACGTAACGTACCCAGACGTAACCTAACTCAACCTATTTTGACGAGACCACTATTGCCAGCCTCCACATGGACAAGCAGGATATACAAAGGCACAGCAGAGCGCAGAAATCCACCGTATTGCTGTGAATAATACAAAAGCCGTAGATATCCCAGCGCTACCTGACCTAATTTTACCTAAGCACACGTAGCACAACTGAATACGACTTGGCGCGATCACTGCTCCTGGCCTCCTCATAGCCAAGCAGAATGTAGTAGAGCATAGTGGATCACAGGTAGCCACCGTATAATAGCGTATAGCACGAAAGTTTGAGCTACCCTAACCAAACTTAACCTAGCCTAACCTGACCAAACGTAACATATCTCGACATGACGTGCCGCGACCGCTATTTCTCGGTTGCCCAGAGTCGAGCGGAGTACAGTCGAGCAATGCAGAACGCAGAAATCCACCGAATAGCAGCGTATAGCGCAAAAGTCTTGGGTATGGAGAGCAACGTAGAGCGCGGAAATGCACCGAATGGCAGTATACATCACAAAATTCAAAGAAATCCTATCCCAACGTTACGTAACCGAACCGAACCTAGCGTGCCGAGACCACTATTACTGGCCACCACAGAGCCAAGCAGAGCATATTAGGGCACATCAGAGAGCAGAAATTCTGGAAATAGCAGTTTATAGCACAAAAGTCAAAGTAGCCTATCGTAACTGAGCCAAACGTAACACATCCGAACGTAACCTAACTCAATCTAGCATGACGAGACCACAATTGCTGGCCACCACGGGGACAAGCAGAATTTACTAGAGCACAGCAGTGCTCAGAGATTCGCCGCATTATTGTGCAAATCACAAAAGTGAAATGTACCCTAACATGACCTGACCTAACCTAACATACCCAAGCGTAGTGTAACTCAATATAACGTGATGAGACAAAAATTCCTGGAATCTACAGAGCCAAACAGTACACATGCGCAGAGCCAAGCAGAATATACTAGAGAACAGTAAAGCGCAGGAATCCAACGCATTGCAGTGTATAGCGCATAAGTAAAAGATGTCCTAACTTAATATGACATTTCCTAACCCAACCAAACGTAGCCTAACTCAGCATAGCATTCCGCGACTTCTATTAATAGCCTCCGCGGAGCCAAGTAAAGCATATTAGAGCGTATTAGAGCGCACAAATCCAACGAATAGCTGTGTATAGCACAGAAGTCAAAGTAACCTATACTAAGCTTGCCAATCGTAACATATACAAATGTAACCTGAATAAGCCGGACACGACGAGACCACAACTTCTGGCCCCCACAGAGACAAGCAGAATGTTGCCGAGCTCATTTGATCACAGAAATCCACCGAATAACACTGTACAGCACGAAAGTCATAGCCATTCTAGCCAAACACTGCCAAACATAACCTAACCATTCATAACATAGCCTAAACTAACGTGCCACGTCCACTACTGCCCTTCTCCACACAGACGAGCGGATCATTTTAAAGGATAGTGGAGCGCAGAAATCCGCAGGATCGCAGTGTACAGCACGATAGTCATAGCTGCACGAACCTAACCCAGGTCAACGTAGCCTAACCAACGGTAGCCTAACACAACCTTAGTGCCAGGAGCAACATTTCTGGGATCTTCAGGGCCAAGCAGAATATAGTAGAGCACAGTCGAGCGCGGAAATCCACCGAAAAACAGTGTACAGCACAAAAGTCAAAGAGAACATGACCGAGCTTAGCCGTACTTAACCTAACCAAACAAAACGCTGCTCGACCTAACGTGCCGAAACCACTATTGCGGTCTTCCCAAGAGACGAGCAGAAAATACTGGGGCGCAGTAGATCCCAAAAATTCGCCGCATTGCAGTGTGTAGCACAAAGGTCAAAGATAACCTGTCCCAACATAGGCAATCGTAACATAACCAAACGTATCCTTCCACAACGTAACGTCGCGCAACCACTACTTCTGGCCTCCACAAAGCCAACCAGAATATACTAGAGCACAGTAGTGCGCCGTGATCCAACGCATTGCAGTGCATGGCACAAAAGTGGAAGACGCCCTATCTTAACCTGACATAACCTAATCAATCCAAACGTAGCCTAACACTACCTGACATGACGAGAGCACTATTGCTGACCTGCACAGAGAAAAGCTGAATGTACTACAGCACAGCAGGGCGCAAAAATCCACCGCATTGCAGTGAACAGAAAAAAAGACGTAGATATCCTAACATAGCCTGACCTAATCTCACCGAACCTAACGTAGCATATCTCAACATGACGTGCCGCTACCACTGCACCTGGCCTCCGCAGAGCAAAGCAGAACGGAGTAGAGCAAAGTAGAAGACAGAAATCAACCAAGTAGCTGTGTAAAGCACAAACGTCGAAGTAGCCTATCCTAACTTAGCGCAACGTGACATATCCAGACGTAACCTAGCTCAGCCTAACATGGCGAAGCCCCTATTGCTGGCCTCCCCGGAACAAGGCAGAATATACTAGAGCACATTAAAGCGCAGAAGTCCACCGAATTGCAGTGTATAGTGCAAAAGTCAAGGCTACCCTGTCTTAATATATCCAACCTTAAAGCATCCAGACGTAGCATAACAGAGCCTAACGTACCCCTACTACAATTGCTGGTCTCCACGGAGTCGAGCAAAGCTTACTATAGGGCCGTAGAGCGCAGAAGTCCATAGAACCGCACTTTATAGCACAAAAGTGATAACTATCCAGACCCAACTTTAGCTAACCTAACATAACCGAACGCAGCCTACCTAAACGTAACGTGCCGCGACCACTATTGGTGGCCTCCTCAGAACCGAGCGGAATATAGTAGAGAAATGATGAGCGCGGAGGACCACCCGAAAACAGTGTATAGCACGAATGCCAAATCTACACTTACCGAACGTTGTCTAACCTAAACTAACAATACGTAACGTAACAGAACCTAACGTGTTGAGACCAATACTTCTGGCATTTCCAGGGCTAAGCAGAATAAAGGGGGGTGCAGTGGAGCGCAGATATCGTCCACATAGCAGCGTATAGCACGAAAGTCTGGGTAAACCTGTGGAAGCTTAACCTGACCTAACCTAACCGAAAGTAACCTATCCCAACCTAACGTGCCGTGGCTACTATTGCTGGCCTCCCCAGGGCCAAGCAGTAAATATTAGAGCGCAGTGGAGGGCAAAAATCCACCGAAAATCTGTGTATGGCGGGAAAGTCGAAGCCTGGCATAACTTAACAAAACATTACACAACCAAACGCAACCTAATTCAACCTTGCGTGCCAACACCACAATTTCTGGCGTCCCCAGAGCCATGCAGGACGTGCTAGAGCACAGAAGAGCGCAGTAATTCAACGTATAGCAGCGTATAGCGTAAAAGTCGAAGCTATCCTTTCCTAACCTAACCAAACGTAACGTAACCAATCGTAGCATAACTCCTCCTAACGTGCCGGGACCTATATCGCTGCCCCCCGCAGAGCCAAGCAGAACATATTAGAGGGGAGTAGAGCGCAGATGTCCATGTAATCGCAGTGCGTAGCACAATAATCGAAGCTGTTCTATCGTGACATAACCTACCGTAACTTTACCGCACGTTGCTTAACACAGCCTATCGTGCCGAGACCACTTTTGCTTGCATCCGCAGAGCCAAGCAGAAAATACTAGAGCACAGTAAAGCGCAGTAAGCCGCCGCATTGCTGTGTGTAGCACAAAAGCCAAAGATATCCTAACCTAACCTCACCCAACCTAGCCAAGCCAAGCGGATCATAACTAGACATAACATGCCGAGAATAACATTGCTGGTTTCCCCTGAGGCAAGCAGGGCATATTAGAGCAATGTAGTGCGCCGATACCCTCCAAATCGCGGTTTACAACATAAAAGTCAAAGCAACACTACCCTAACCTGACCAAGCGTAACATAACCAAACGTTGTACATCTCAACCTAACGTGCCGAGACCGCTGCTGCTAGCATCCCCAGAGCCGAGGAGAGCATAGTAGAACACAGCAGAGTGCAGAAGTCCACCGTAAAACAGCCTGTACCGCGAAAGTCAAAGCAATGCAAACCTTACCCAAACGAATATAATCGAACCAAACGTAGCCTAACTCAACCTAACGAGCCGAGGCCGCTATTACTGGCATCCCCAGAGTCAACCAGAGTACAGTAGAGCAAAGTAGGGAGTAGGAAGCCACCAAATAGCAGTGTCTAGCACAAAAGACAACTACATCGTAACCTAACCTGTCCCAACCTAACCTAGCCGATCGTGGAATACCTAAACCTAACTAACCGAGGCCTCTACTGCTGTCCTGCGCAGAGTCACGCAGAGCGTATTAAAGCACAGCAGCGCGCAGAAATCCACCGAGCATCCGCGTATGACACAAAGCCACCCTAACCAAGCGTTTCCCAATCTATCCTAACCAAACCTAACCTAACTCAACCTATCGTGCCACGACCGCTATTGCTGGGCTCCTCAGAGCCGAGCAGAGTATAGTAGAGCAATGAAGATCGCAGAAATCCTCCGAATGCATTGTACACCACAAATGATAATGTTACCCTCTGCTATCCTAACCAATCGTAGTATAACTAAACGTTACCCAGCCCAACCAAAGGTGCCTTCACCATTATTGCCCAACTCTCCAGGGCCAAGCAGAATATGCTACAGCGCAGTAGATCGAAGGAATCGGATGTATTGGTGTGTAAAGCTGAAAAGAAAAAGATACTCTAACATAACCAAACGTAACAAATTACAGCCCAACGTTCCTAGCCCTCTATTTCTGGCCAGGCCGTCGCCAAGCAGGGCATATTAGAGGAGACTAGGGCGCTGAGGCACAAAGAATGGCAGTGCCTAGCACGAAAGTCAAAGATCCAAGCATAGCCTAACGCGCCAGGGCCGTGATTTCTTGAATTCCCAGAGCAAAGCAGGGGGCATTAGATCACATTAGAGTGCAGAAATCCACCGAATAGCAGTGTACAGCTCACAAGTTGAAGTTAACCTATCCGAACATAAACGAACGTAACCTATCCGAAAGCAGCCTGACTCAACCTATCGTGCCTTTACTATTTACTACTATTGATGGCTTCCCCAGCGCCAAGCAGAGCATATAAGAGCACAGCAGACCGCAGAAATCCACCGAGTAGCAGCCTGTAGCACAAAAGTCATAGCAACCCTCTCCTAAACTAACCAATCGTAAAATAAGCAGACTTAATGTAACCCAACCTGACGTACCACGGACACTGTTGCTGGCCTCACGGGAGCTACGCAGATTGTAGCAAAGCAATGCAGAACGCTGAAACCGTCCGCAAATCAGTGTACAGCTCAAAAGTCAAAGTCATCCTAGACAATCGTAACCAAACCTAACCTAGCCAAACGTAACATAGCTCAACCTATCGTGCCGAGAGCAATATTCCTGACGTCCACAGAGACAAGCAGATTGTGATAGCGCACAGAAGAGCGCAGACGTCCGTAGAATAGAAGTGTATGTCACAGAAGTCAGAGCTATCCTAACTTATCACAACGTATCCTAACGTAGCCAAACGTAATGTAACTCAACCGAACGTGCGGCGACCACTACTGCTGGTCTGCCGGAATTCAAGCAGGGTATAGTAGGGCAATGTAGAGCGCAGAAATCCACCGAATGGCAGTGTACAACACAAGAGCCATATGTATGCTATCCTAACAGAGCCAAACGTAAAATAAACGAGAGCAACCTATTTCACACTAACGTGCCGAGACCAATACTGCTGGCAACCCCACAGCCAAGCAGAATATACTAGAATACAGCAGAGCGCAGGAACCCACCGATAGCAGTGTATACCGCAAAAGTCAATGGCATCCTAACCAAACATAACGAAACCTAGCCAAGCCAAACCTAGCCAAACCAAACCTAACCTGACTTACCCGAACGTTCCACGACCACAGTTGCTGGCCTCCACAGAGACAAGCAGATGCCCGTACGACAATGCAGCGCGCAGATATCGACCGAGTAGCAGTGTACAGCACGAAGGTCAAAGGCACCCTGACAAAACTTAACCTAACGTAACCCGACAAAGCGCTGTCTACCCAACCAAACCTGCCACGACCGCTATTGCTGGCCTCTCCAGGGACAAGCAGATGTTGGTAGAGCAATGCATTGCGCAGGTATCGACCGAATGGCAGTGTATAGCACAAAAGTCAAAGTTATGCTGAACAACCATCTCCTAACCTAGCCATGCCAAGCGTATCATAGCTCCACCTAGCGCGCCGAGGCAACTATTGCTGCCCCCTCCCCCCCAGAGCCAAGCAGAACGTACTAGGGCACAGTAGAGCGCAGCAATTCAACGTATAGCAGTGTATAGCACAGGAGTCAAAGATATCCCATGCTAACCTAGCCAAACATATCGTATCCAAACGTAATATGACCGCTCCAAGCGTGACGCGTCCAGTATCGCTGGTATCCACAGAGCCAAGCAGAGCATAACATTGGAGAGCAGAGCGCAGAAATCCGTAGAGACGCAGTGTATAGCAGAAAAGGCGATGCCGTCCAAACCTAGCCAGAGCTAACGTAACATAGCCAAGCGTAACAAATCGCAAGCTATCGTGCCGAGACCACAGTTACTGGCTGCCCCTGAGCCAAGCGGAACATACTAGAGCACAGTAGAGCTTAGAAATTTACTGAATTTCAGCATATACCACGAAAGTCAAATCCATCCGTACCTAACCCGAAGTACCGTGACGTAACCGTACGTAACCTAACTCAGCATATCGGGCCGAGACAACTATTACTGGCATCCCAAGATTCTAGCAGAGCAGAGTAGAGCAAAGTACAGCGCAGAGATCGGACAAGTAGCAGTGTACAGCACGAAAGTCAAAGCTATCGAAGCCTACCCTTTGCAAACGTAATATAACCAAACGCAACCTAACTTAACCTATCGCGCAAAGGCCACGATTGCCGGCCTCCCCAGAGACAAGCAGAATATACCATAGCATAGCAGAGCGCAGAAAGCCACCAACTCGCATTGCATACCAGAAAAGTCAAAGATAAACTAACCTAACCTGACATAACCAGACCTAACCAAAGGTAGAATAACTAAACGTAACTAGACGATGTCTCCAATGCTGGCATCCCCAGCGTCATGCAGAACATATTAGAGCACAGTACAGCGCAGAAATCCACCGAATAGTAGTGTATAACCCAAAGCGAAAAGCCATCCTAACTAAACGTAACGCAACCTAACCTAACCAAACGTAACCTAACTCAACCTATAGTGCCACGACCGCAATTGATGGCTTCGCATGGCTCGAGCAGAGAATAGCATAGCAATGAAGAGCGCAGGAATCCTGTGAACAGCAGTGTATAGCACCAAAGCCAACTCTATCCTATCCTGACCTAATCAATTGTAACACCACCAAACGTGGACTATCACAGCCTATCGTACCATGACCACTACTGCTATCCTCCCCAGAGCCAAGCAGAACATATTTGAGCACAATAGAGCGCAGAAATCTGACGAATGGCTGTGTACAACACAAAAGACAACGCCATCACAACGAACGTAACCTAACTCAACCTATCATGCCACGGCCGCTACTGCTGGACTACGCAGAGTCGAGCAGAGTATAGTAGAGCAACGAAGAGCGTAGGAATAATCCGAACATCAGTGTATAACGCAAAAGTCAAAGTTATCCTATCCTGACCCTACCAACCGTAACATAACCAAGCGAACATAGCTCAATCTAACGTGCCGAGACCAATATTGCTGGCGTACCCAGGGCTAAGCAGAGGAAGGAAGGGCACAGTAGAGCGCAGAAACCCACCGCATTGCAGTGACTAGCGCAAAAGCCTTAGATATGCTAACCTAACCTGAACTACTCTTACCTAACGAAATGTAGCATAAATACACATGACGTGCCGCGGCCACTGCTCCTGTCCTCCCCAGAGCAAAGCAGAATGTAGTAAAGCACAGTAGATCACAGGAATCCATCGAATAGCGGTGTAAAGCACAAAAGTCAAAGTAGCATATCCTAACCTAGCCAAACGTAACATAACCAAACGCAACATAACTCAACAAAACAATATGAAGCCACCATTGCTGGCCTCCACAGGGATAAGCCGCATGCGCCAGGGCGAAGTAGTGTGCAGAAATCCGCCGCATTTTAGTGAATAGGACAAAAGTCGATGGTATCCTATCCTAACCTGACCTAGCCTGACCCAACAAACGTAGCATAAGTAAACATAACGTGTCACGACCACTGCTTCCGGCCTTCAATGTGCCAAGTAGAATATAGTAGAGCGCAGAAGATCACAGAAACACACCAAATAGCTGTGTATGGCACGAAAGTCAAAGCTATCCTAACCGAACTTATCCTCACCTAGCCTACCCAAACGTAGTGTAGCCCAACATAGCGTGACGAGACCAATATTGCTGGCCTCCCTAAAGCCAAGCAGAATGTGCTAGAGGTCAGTAGAGCAAAGAAGTCCATATAGGATCAGTGTTGAGCACATACGTCAAAGCAGTCCTAACCTAGCCCATCCTAACCCAATCTTACCCAACGAAACCTAACTCAACCTAACGTGCCGCCACCACAGTTGCTTGACTCCCCAGAGCCAAGCAGGATATACTAGAACACAGTAGAGCGCAGCAATCCTCCGCTTTGCAGTGTATAACACAAAAGTCAAGGATATCCTAAACTAGCTTCTCCAAACCTGACCTAACCGAACGTAGTCTTGCTAAACATAACGTGACGAGAATACTATTGCTGGCCGCCACAGACCAAATTGGAGTATATTCGAGCACTGTAGAGCGCAAAAATACACTTAATATCTCTGCATAACGAAAAGTAGAAGCTATCCTGGCCGAAATTATCCCTACCTAGCCGAACCGAGCGTAACCTACGGCATGGTAACGTGTAGAGGCCACTACTGCTGGCCTTCCGAGCGTAAAGCTGAACGCACTAGAACGTTGCAGAGCGCTGAAGTGCACCGAATGGCAGTGTATAGCACTATAGTCAAAGCTAACCCCTCGTTACCTAGCCAATCGTAATACTACGAAACGCAACCTAACACAACCTGACGTGCCGCTACCGCGATTGCTGGCATCCCCACAGCCAAGCAGAACATATAAGTGGATAGTAGAACACAGAAATCCATAGAATTGCAATGTATATCAGAAAAGCCTAAACCACCGAAGCCTAACCCGAACCAACAGAGCCTAACCGAACGTAGCATATCTGAACATTACCAGCCGCGGCCGCTATTGCTGGAATCCGAAGGGCCAAGCAGGACGTAGTAGAGCATAGTAGAGCGCAGAAATCGACCGAAAATCAGTGTTTACCACGAAGGTAAGATCTACACAAACCTCATCCAAACTAACTTAACGCAGCCATACGTAGCCTATCTCAACCTAACGGGCTGGGACCACAATTTCTGGCAGCCACAGAGCCGAGCAGAGTATAATGGAGCATTGTAGTGCGATGAAATCCACCGGATAGCAGTCTATACCACAAAAGTCAAATGTATCCTGTCCTAACCTATCGAAACTTAAGATAAGGGAACGTAACGTAACCTAGCCTAACGAGCCGAGACCGCAATTGCTAGCCTCCCCAGCGCCAAGCAGAATATACTGGAGCACGGTAGTGTGCAGCAATCCACCACATTGCTGCCTACAGGACAAAAGTGTGAGACATCCTAGCCCAACCTGTCTTAACCCAACCTAACCGAACGTAGGCTAACTCAAAATAAGGTGTCGAAACGACTATTTCTGGCCTCCCCAGAGCGAAGCATAGGATATTACAGCAACGTATAGCGCATGAATTTATCTAATGGCGGTGTATAGCACAAAAGTCAAATTTATGGTGTCGTATCCTAACCAAACGTAACATGGCTATACATAATTTATCTGAACCTAAGGTGCCGAGACCACTACTGCTGGCCTCCACAGTGTCGAGCAGACAACGGCAGAGCACAGTAGATCGCAGGAGTCCAACGAATAGTAGTGAATACCGCGAAAGTCAAAGCTATCCAAACCCAACCCAGACCAACATAACCCAATCAAACGTTTCCAAACTCCTCCTAGCGTGCCGAGACCTCTATTGCTGGCCTCCCGAGAGCATCGCAGAGAATATTCGATCTCAGTGGAGCGCAGAAATCCACCGAATAGCTGTGCATGGCACAAAAGTAAGTGCTACCGTAACGAAACTTCGCCCAACCTATCCTAACCGGACGTAACATACCTCAGCATAACTTGTCGAGGGTAAGAATGCTGGCCTACACAGGGCCAAGCTGAATGTGCTAGAGCACTGTAGAGCGCCCGAATCCACAGAATAGCAGTGTATAGCGCAATAGTCTATGCTATCACCTCCTAACCTAGCCAATAGTAACATAGCCAAACATATCCTAGCACAACCTAACGTGCGGCGACCACGATTACTGGCCTTCACATAGCCAAGCAGAACATACCAGTGGATAGTAAAACTCAGAAATCCGTATAATAGCGGTGTATGTCAGAATAGTCTAAGCTATCCAATCCTAACCCAAAACAACAGAACATAACCAAACATAGCATAGCTCAACATAATGGGCCGGGACCACTATTGCTGGCCTCCCCAGAGTCGCGCAGATTATAGTAGAGCAACGTAGAGCGTAGAAATACACCGAATATCGGTGAATACCACAAACGTCAAAGCTTCCAAATATCAACCTAAGCAAGTGTAGCGTAACCTAACGTAAGCATACTCAGCCTAACGTGCCGAAAGCAGTGCTGCTGGCCTCCCCATATCCAAGCAGAATGTACAAGAGTGCAGTGGAGCATAGGAAGAAGCCGAGTAGCAGTGTATAGTTATAGCACAAAAGTCGAAGCTATACCAACCAAGCATTACCAAACCTAGCCTAACGAAACGTAACACAGCTCAACCTAACTTGCCGCGACGACTACTCCTAGCGTCCCCGGACACAAGAAGATTGTGATAGCTCACACTAGGCCGCAGAGGTCCATAGAATAGAAGCGTGTAGCACAAAAGTCAAAGCTACCCTATCCTAACCAACCAAACGTTACGTAACCAAACGTATCCTAGCACCTCCTAACGTGCCGAGACCTCTGTTGCTGCGATACCCGGAGCCAAGGAGAGAGTATTAGGGGAGAGTAGTGGGTAGAAGTCCATAGAATCGCAGTGCATAGCACGACAGTCGGAGCTACCCTGTCCTATCAAAACCATATGTATCACAACTGTTCGTAGCTTAACTCAATCTAACGAAACGAGATCAGTATAGCTTGCCTCCGCAAAGCCAAGCAGAATATACTAGAGCACAGTTGAAAGCAGAAATCCATCGCACAGGAAAGTATACCACGTAGGAAGAAGCTATCCAAACCTAACCCAGACAAACATACCCTAACCAAACTTGGCCTAACTCAACCTAACGTGTCGATGCCACTATTACTGGCCTCGCCATAGTCGAGCAGTGTATAGTAGAGCAAGGTAGATAGCAGGAATCCGCCGAAAAGCGGTTTATAGCACAGAAGTAGATGCTATCCCATCCTAACCAGACATAACCCAATCTAATTGAACGTAGAATGACAGTAAATTGTGTGCCTCGACAACTATTGCTGGCCTTCACATAGTCCAGCAGAGTAGAGTAGAGCACAGTAGAGCGGAGAAATCCACCGAAAGGCAGTGCATAGCGCAAAAGTTATAGCTATCCTTTCCTAATCTAGCCTAACCAAACCTAACCGAACGTTACCTAACAAAACCTCTCGTGCCACCACCGCCATTGCTGGCCTACCCTGAGTCCAGTAGACAACAGTAGAGCAACATAGTACGCAGGAATCCACAGAATAGCAGTGTACAGCGCAAAAGTCATAGTTATCCTATCCTAACCTTACCAAGCGTAACATAACCAAACGTAACCCAGCCTAACCAAACGTGACAAGGCCAATATTGATGGCCTCCCCAGTGCAAAGCTGATTAGAGTAGAGCACAGCAGATGGCAGGAAACCACCGAAAAACAGTGTATATCCAGAGAGTTGGAGTTACCCTAACCAAACTTAATCCAACCTAACTCAACCTAACGTGCCTAGGCTACATTTGCTGACTCGCGCAGAGTCAACCATAACATACGACAGCACAGAAGAGCGCAGAAATCCACCGCATTGCAGTGAATAGCACAAAAGCCGAAGATAACTTAACCTAACCTGACCTGATCTAACCGAACCAAACGTAGCGCATCTCAATATAACACGAAGCGAACAGTGCTCCTGGTATCCCCAGAGCCAAGCAGAATGTAGCAGAGTACCTCAGCATAACGTGCAGCAACCACTATTGGAGGCCTCCCCACGGGCAGGCAGAATATTGTAGAGCACATTTGAGCGCAGGGATCCGTCGAAAAACAGTGTATAGTACGAATGTCAGAGCTACACTTACCGAACCTAACCTAGCCTAAACTAACCAAATGTAACGTAAACCAATCTAACGTGTCGAGAACAATATTGCTGACATACCCATGGCCAAGTAGAGAACAGATGAGCGCAGCAGAGCGCAGGAATCCACCGAACAGCAGTTTATAACGCAAAGGTCGGTGCTACCCAGATCAAACCTAACCAAACCTTGTCAAGTCGAGCGTAACTTAACTCAACCTAGCGTGCCGAGACCCCTATTGCATGTCTCACCGGAGTCGAGCGGAGTATAGTAGCGCAATGTAGAGCGCAGGAATCCACCAATTAGCCGGGTACAGGACAAAATTTAAAGCCATACTTTCCTAACCTAACAGATAGTAGCATAATCAAACGTAACATAACACAATATAACGTGCCGAGACCACTACTGCCGGCACCGACAGAGCCAAGCAGAGCATACTGGAGCGCAGTAGAGCTCAGAATTCCACCGAATAGAAGGGTATAGCACAAAAGTCAAAGCAATGACATCCTAACATAACCAATCGTAACATAACCAAACGCAACATAACACAGACTGACGTGCCGAGGCCAATACTGCTGGCCTCTTCATTGCCAAGCAGAATATACTAGAGCACAATAGAGCGAAGGAATCCACCGAATAGCGGTGTATGGCACAAAAGTCAATGCCATCCTTTCCAAACTTAACCTAACCTAACATAGCGAAACGTAACCTAACACAAACAAACGTGCGACTACAGCTATTGCTGGCCTTCCCAGACACAAGCAGATGCAAGTAGAGCAATACGAGGCGCAGATGCCGACCGAATAGCAGTGTAAAGCGCAAAATTGTAAGCTACGCTAACCAAACCTAACCTAACCTAGCCAAGCCAAGTTTAGCATAGCTCAACCTAGTGCGCGGAGGCCACCGTTGCTGGCCTCCCGAGGGTCGAGCGGGTTATAGTAGAGCAGTGTGGAGAGCAGCCATCATCCGAATTGCAGTGTATAGCACATAAGTCAAAGCTATGCTGTCCTAACCTAACCAATCTTAATATAACAAAATGCAACGTAACTCAGAATAGCGTGCCGAGACCAATACTCCTGGCCTGCCCATAGCCAAGCAGAGCATACCAGAGCAGAGTAAAGCGCAGAAGTCCACCGCATAGCAGTGTATAACACAATAGTCAAATCTACCCTGTCCTAACGTAGACGTCCGTGACATAGCCATGCGTAACGTATCTCAATAGAACGTGCGGAGGCCACTATTTCTGGCCGCACCAGAATCGAGCACATTACAGCGTAGCACAGTAGAGCCAGAAATCCACCGAATAGCCGTGTATACCACGAAAGTCAAAGCTATCCAAACCTAACACAGGCTAGCATAGCCCTACCAAACGTAGCCTAACTCAAATTAACGTGCCGAGACCATCATTGCTAGCCTCCGCAGAGACAATCAGAGCAAGTTCGAGTACAGTGCAGCGCAGAAATCCTCCGAATATCTGTGCACAGCACAGAAGTAAAAGTTGTCCTGGCCAAACATAGCACAACCTAACCTAACCGAACGTAACGTATCTCATCATAGCACGCAGACACCACTATTGCTGGCATTCGCAGTGCCAAGCTGAACAGATTAGAGCGCCGTAGAGCCGCCGAATGGCAGTGTATTGCTCTTTGGTCAAAGCTACCAACTCCTAACATAGCCAACTGTATCATTAGCAGACGCAACATACCACAAACTAACGTGCAGCGAGCACAACTGCTGGCCTTGCCAGAGTCATGCAGAAGAAATTAGCGGATAGTAGACCTCAGAAATACATAGAATAGCAGTGTGTATCAAAAAAGCCTTAGCCACCGAAGCCTAACCCAAGCCAACAGTGCCTAACCTAAAATAGCGTAGCTCAACGTAACTTGCCGCGATCACAATTGCTGGGCTCCCTAAGAACAAGCAGGTTGTAGCAGAGCACAGTAGAGTGCAGAAATTCACCGAATAGCAGTGTGTTCCACGAAACTCAAAGCAATCCAGACCAAACTTAACCTAACCTGACCAAGCAAAACGTAAACTGACACACGCTAACGTGCCGCGACCGCTATTGCTCGAATCCCCAGAGTCGAGCAGAGCATAGTAGATCAGTGCAGAGCGCAGGAATCCACCGAAAGTAGTGCATGGCACAAAAGTCTAATATATTCTATTCTAACCTGACCAAACGTGACATAAGTGGACATAGCATAACTTAACCTATCGCGTCGAAACCACTATTGCTGGCGCCCACAGAGCCAAGCATTATATACCAGAGCACAGTAGAGCGCAGAAATCCAATGTATTGCAGTGTATAGAATAAAAGTCACAGTTATCATAACCTAATCTGACCTAAACTAACCTAACCAAACGTAGTCTAACCCAACATAACCTGCAGCGACCGCTATTGATGGCCTTCGTACAGCCAAGCGGAGCATATTAGAGCGAATTATAGCGCAGAAATCCACCGAACAGCAGTGTGTAGTACAAAAGACAAAGTAACCCTTCTAAACCTAGCCAAACCTAGCGTATGAAAGCGTAGCCCAGCTCAACCTAAGATGACGAGACCACTATTTCTGACCTGCTCAGAGACAAGCAGAATGTACTAGAGCACATCAGTCCGCAGGAATGGACCGCATTGCACTGTGTAGCACAAAAACCAAAGATATACTAACCTAATCTGACCTAACCTAAGCTAACGTAACGTAGCATACCTGAATATAACGTGCCGCGAACATTACTGCAGGCGTCCCCGAAGGCAAGCAGAATGTATCAGAGCACTCTAGAACACTGGAATCCACCGAATAGCAGCGTACAGCACGAAAGTCAAAGACATCATATCTAAACTTTACCCAACCTTACGTAACCAAACATAACATAGCTCGAAATGAAGTGCCACGGCAACTATTGCTGCCATCCCTAGAGGAGAGCAGAGAGTAGTAGAGCAATGTAGAGCGCAGAAATCCACCGAATAGCAGTGTATAGCACAAAAGACATGGTAGCCTATCCTAACCTAGCGAAACGTAACACATCAAAACGTAACCTAACCCAACCAAACAGCATGGGATCACTATTCCTGGCCTCCACAGAGGCAAGCAGAATATACTAGAGCACAGTAGTGCGCAGAGATCCAGTGCATTGCATTGTATAGCACAAAAATCTGATCTACCCTATCCTAACAGCACCAAACGTAACTTAAACAAACGTAGCATAACTCACTCTAACGCGTCGAGACCACTATTGCTGGCATCCCCAGCGCCAAGCAGAATAATGTAGAGCACAGTAGGTCACAGAAATCCACCGTATAGCAGAGTATTGCACGAGAGCGCTAGCTATACTAACCAAACTTATCCTAACCTATCCTATCTAAACGTAACCTAGCAAAGCATAACGTGCCACGGCCATTATTGCTCGCAACCAGAGATTCGAGCAGAGTATACTAGAGCAATCTAGAGCGCAGGAATCCACCGGATAGCAGTGTACAGCCCAAACGTCAGATAAATCCTAACCAAGCCCTCCTAATTTAACCTAACGAAGCGAAACCTAACACAACGTAACGTGCCGGGGCCACCATCACTGGCCACCGAAGAACCAGGCAGAACATATTAGAGCGCATTAGAACGTAGGAGTCCACCGAATGGCAGTGCACAGCATAAAAGTCAAAGTAGCCTATTCTAACACACCCAAACGTAACATAACTCAACCTCGCAGAGACAAGCAGAATGTACTGGCCTAGTTTGGGTTAGGTTTGGGGAGCTTTGACTATTCTGATTTACACTGCAATTATATGGATTTCCGCGTTCTAATCTCTACCAATGTGTCCTGCTTGGCTCTGGGGTGCCTAGCAATAGTGGTCGCGGCACGTTAGGTTGTGTTAGGTTACGTTTGGTTATGTTACGATTAATTAGGTTAGGAGGGGATGGCTTTGTCTATAGTGTTGTATTCTGCTATTAGGTGGATTTCTGCGCCCTACAGTGCTCTAATGTTTCCAGTTTGGCTCTGGCAAGGCCAGCAAGGGTGGTCTCGGAACGTTATGATGAGTCAGACTGCGTTCTGTTAGGTTGGATGAGGCTAAGTTTCGTCAGTTTGGCTTTAGCTTATGTGCTGCACACTGCTGTTCGATGGATTTCTGCGGTCTACTGTGCTCCAGTTCGACCTGCTTGGCTCTGGGGTGGGCGACAATAGCGGTCGCGGCACGTTAGGTTGAGGGTGGCTATTTTTGGTTATGTTCTGTTGGTTTGGGTTTGTCTTGGGTAGCTTTGACTATTCAGAAATACACAGCGATGGTATTGTTTTCTGCGTTCTGGTCTCCACTAACGTGTACCACTTGACTCTGGGGATGCCAGCAATAGTGGCCGCGGCACGTTAGATTTATTTGGGTTACGTTTGGTTATGTTACGGTTGGTTAGGTCAGGAGAAGATGGCTTTGACTTTAGTCCTATTGTCTGCTATTAGGTCAACCTCTGCGCATTACTGTGCTTCAATGTTTTCAGCCTGGTTCTGGGAAGACCAGCAATAGCTGGCTCGGCACGGTTTGTTGAGCCAGGTTACTTCCGGTTACGCTGGATTAGACTATGTTTGGTCGGGATAGCTTAAGCTCATGTACTGTACTCTGCTATTCTGTGTATTTCTGCGATCTACTGCGCTCTGGTATGTCCTGCTTGGCTCTGGGGATGCCTGTAATAGTGGTGCCGCGGCACATCAGCGAAGGTTAGGATACGTTCGGTTATGTTACGATTCATTATGTTAGACGATGATATCTAGGGCTTTAGTCCTATAGTCAGCTATTAGGTGGATTTATGCGCCCTACATTGCTGTAATATTTTCAGCTTGGTTGCGGTAAGGGCTGAAATAGTGGTCTCGGCATGTTATGATGAGTCATGTTACGTTCTATTAGGTTGGGCGAGGCTAAGTTTCGTCAGTTTGGCTTTAATTTATGTGCTGCATACTGCTGTTCGATGGATTTCTGCGGTCTACTGCGCTCAAGTTTGTCCTGCTTGGGTCTGGGGTGGCCAGAAATAGTGGTCTCGGCACGTTATGATGAGTCAGGTTACGTACGGCTGGGCTGGGATAGGCCATGTTTGGTTAGGATAGCTTTAACTTCTGTGCTGTACACTACTATTCGTGGATTTCTGCGCTCTACTGCGCTCTAGTATGCCCTGCTTAGCTATGGAGTGAGTAAGAATAGAGGTCTCGGCACGTTAGTTTGAGTTAGGCTATGTTTGGCTATGATCTGTTGGTTTGGGTTAGGTTTGGGTAACTCTGACCTTTCCGATGTGCACTGCGTTTCCATGGATTTCTGCGTCCTACTATCCACTAGTGAGTTCTGCTTGGCTCTGGGGGGCCAGCAATAGAGGTCGCGTCTCGTTAGGTTGGGCTAGGTTACGTTTGGTTATGTTACGATTCTTTAGGTTAGGAGGGGGAAACTTCGTATTTAGTGCTGTATTCTGCTATTAGGCGGATTCCTGCGCCCTGCAGTGCTCTAATATTTTGAGATTGGCTCTGGCAAGGTCAGCAAGTGTGGCCTCGGCTCATTATTGTGAGTCATGCTACGTTCTATTAGGTCAGGTTAGGCTACGTTTGGTAAGGGTAGCTTCAACTTATGTGCTATACACTGCTGTTCTTTGGATTTGCACGTTCTACTGTGCTCTAATATGTGTTGCTTGGCTCTGGGGAGTGCAGCAGTAGCGGTTTCGGTACGTTAGGTTGTGTCATGCTATGTTTGGCTATGCTCCGTTGGTTTGTGTTAGGTTTGTGTAGCTTTGATTTTTCTGTTATACACTGCGGTTATGTGGATATCTGCTTTCCACTTTCCACTAATGCGTTCCACTTGACTCTGTGTTGGCCAGCAAAGGTGGTTGCGGCACGTTAGGTTGTGTTATGATACGTTTGGGTACGTTACAATTTCTTAGGTTAGGCGGGGGTAGCTTCGTCTTTAGTGGTGTATTCATTAGGTGGATTCCTGCGCCCTGCAGTGCTCTAATATTTTGTGCTTGTCCCTGGCAAGGCCAGCAAGGACGGTCTCGGCACGCTATTGTGAATCATACTACGTTCGGTTAGATTGGGTTAGGCTACGTTTGGTGAGGGTAGCTTTAACTTATGTGCTGTACACTGCCATTCGGTGGATTTCTGCGCTCTACTGTGCTGTAGCATGACCTGCTTGGCCTTGTGGAGAGAAGCAATAGCGGTCTCGGTACTTAAGGTCGATTTATGCTATGTATGGTTATGTTCCGTCTGTTTTGGGAAGGTTAGGGTAACTCTCACTTTTCCGATATGCACTGGGACTCTATGGATTTCTTCGTCGCACTCTCAACAAATGCGTTCTGCTTGGCTCTGGGGAGGCCAGCAATAGAGGTCGCGCCTCGTTAGGTTGGGCTAGGTTGCGTCTAGCCATGTTACGATTGGTTACGTTTGGAGGGGATAACTTCGCCTTTAGTGCGGTATTCTGCTGTTAGGTGGATTTCTGCGCCCTACAGTGCTCTAGTGTGCCCTGCTCGCCACTTCGTAGGGCAGCAATAGAGGTCTCGTACGTTAGGTTGTGTCAGGCTCTGTTCGACTATGTCCGGTATGTTTGGGTTAGGCCTGGGTAGCATTGACTTTTCTGATATACGCAGCCATTATATGGATTTCTGCGTTCTACGCTCCACAAACGAGATCCGCTTGACTCTGGCGAGGCCAGCTATAGTGGTCTCGGCACGTTAGGTTGGGTTGGGTTACGCTTGGTTCTGTTACGGTTGGATAGGTTAGGAGATGATGGCTTTGACTTTAGTGCTATGGTCTGCTTTTATGTGGATTCCCGCTCCCATTCCCTACAGTGCTTTAGCATTTTCAGCTTGGCTCTGGGAGGCCAGCAATAGTGATCTCGGTACGTTATGTTGGATGAGGTATCGCTCGGTTAGGTACGTTTAGGCTATGTTTGGTCGGGATAGCTTAAACTTTTGTAATGAACACTGCTATTCGGTGTATTTCTGCGCTCTGCTTCGCTCTAGTATGTCCTGCCTGGTTCTTGGGAGGCCAGTAATAGTGGTCTCTGCACGTCAGCGTAGGTTAGGATACGTTCGGTTATGTTACGATTCTCTATGTTAGGAGAGGATAGCTATGCCTTTAGTGATATAGTTTGCTAATAGGTGGATTTCTGCGCCCTACGGTGCTCTAATATTTTAAGCTTGGGTCTGGCAAGGCCAGGAATAGTGGTCTCGGCACGTTATGATGATTCAGGTTTCGTTCGTTTCGGTTGGGTCAGGCTATGTTTGGTCAGCATATCGTCTACTTTTGTGCTCTCCACTACTATTCGGTGGATTTCTGCACTCTGCTGTGCCCTAGTATGTCCAGCTTGGATATGGGAAAGGCAACAGCAGCTGACTCGGCGCGTTTGGCTCAGATAATTTACGTTCTGTTACGCTACGATTGGTTAGGTCAGGGGAAAGCAGCTTTGACCTTAGTGCTGTGGTCTGTTATTACGTGTACTTCTGCGCCCTGCAGTGCTCTAATGCTTTCAGATTGTCTCTGTGTAGACCAGCAATAGTGGTCTCGGCTCGTGATAAGGAGTAAGGTTACGTTCTGTTAGGTTGGGTCGTGATAAGTTTGGCAAGTATAGCTTTAACTTTTGCGCTGTATACGGTTATTTTGTGTATTTCTGCGCTCTGTTGTCCTCTATTATGTCCAGCTCGGCTCTTGGGAGGGAACAACAGCGGTCTCGGCACGTTGGGTTGAGATGGGTTACGTTTTGTTATGCTACGATTGGTTGGGTCAGGAGGGGATAGCCTTGACCATAGTGGTATAGTCTGCTATTAGGTGGGCTCTTGCGCCCTACAGTGCTCTAATGCTTTCAGCTTGGCTCTGCGAAAGCTCGCTATAGTTGCCTCGGCACGTTACGTTTAGTCAGGTTACGTTCGGTTAGGTTGGATCAGGCTAAGTTTGGACAGGCTAGCTATAACTTTTTTCCTCAGCACTGCTATTCGTTTGATATCTGCTCTCTACTCTGCTCTAGTATGTCCTGCCTGGCTCTTGGGAGGGCGGCAATAGCGGTTTCGGCCCGTTATTTTGTGTTAGGCTATGTTTGGTTATGTCCCGTTGGCTTGCGTTAGGTTCATGTAGCTTTGACTTTTCTGATATGCATTGCGATTCTATGGATTTCTGCGTTGTACTCTCCACCAATGTATTCTGCTTGACTCTGTGGGGGCCAGTAATAGCGGTTGTGGCACGCTAGGTAGAGATAGTTTGGGTTTGTTTATGTTCGGTTGGTTAGGTAATTAGGGGATAGCTTTGTCTTTAGTGCTATAACCTGCTGTTGGATGGATTCCTGGGCCCTGTTGTGCTCTAATATTTTCAGCTTGCCTCCGGGAAGGCCAGAAATATCTGTCTCGGCACGTGACGTTGAGTTAGGATACTTTCGGTTGTGTTGGGTTAAGCTAAGTTTGGTCAGGGTAGCTTTAACATAGGTCCTGTACAGCAATTCGGTGGATCTCTGCGATCTTCTGTGCACTAGTATTTCCTGCTTGACTCTGGCATGGGCAGCAATAGCGGTCTCGGCACGTTAAGTTGAGTTATGCTATGTGTGGTTATGTTCTGTTGGTTTGGGGTACGTTTGGGCAGCTTTCACTTTTCTGATATACACTACGATTCTATGTGGTTCTGCGTTGTACTCTCCTCTAACGTATTCTGTTTGGCTCTGTAGAAGCCAGCAATAGTGGTATCGGCACGTTACGTTGAGTCACGTCACGTTCGGTTATGTTGGTTCAGGCTAGGTTTAGACAGGACAGATTTCACACAGTGCTCTAATATCTTTAGCTTGGCACCGGGGGGAGCAGTAATGGTAGTTTCCGCAGATTATGCTGAATCAGGTTACGTACGATTTGGTTGGGTTTGGCTATGTTTTATTTTGTGTAGCTCTAACTTTCGCTGTGTAGACTGATATATGGTTAATTTCGGCACTCTACTGTGCTCTGGTGTGCCCTGCTTGTCTCTGTGGACGCCAAGAGTAGTGCTCTCGGCACGTTAGATTGAGTTATGTTTCGTTTGTTTGTGTTAGGTTTGGTTGGGTTTGATTAGGGTAGCTTTGACATTTAAGCTATACACTGCTGTTCGGACGATTCCAGCGTTCTACAATTCTCTGCTATACTCCGCTTAGCTGTCGTGATGCTAGCAATAGCGGTCGTGGCACGTCAGGTTGCGTTCCGTAACGACCACTCATGTCACGTTTGGTTAGGTGAAGATGGTATTACTTTGACTTTTGTGCTATAGATTGCCCTGCTTCGGATTTCTGCGGTCTACATCGATTTAATATTCCCTGCTTTGATCTGGGAATGCCAGAGATTGCGACCGCGGCGCGTTTGCCCGTGTTACGTTACGCTCGGCTAGGTTGGGTTTGTTTGGGTTAGGTTGGGATATCATTGACTTTCGTTCCATGCACCGCCGTCCTACGGACCTCTGCGTTATCCTACCCTCTAAAATGCCCTGATTTGCGATGGTGGGGCCAGCAATGGTGGGCTAGTCACGTTAGGTTGGGATAGGTTGCTATTGGTTTGGCTATGGTTGGTCAGGTTTGGTTAGGACATCCTATACTTTTCAGCTTCACACTTCAATGCGGCGCATTTCTGCGGTCTACTGTGCTCTAGAATACTCTGCGTGGCTCTGGGGACGTCAGCAATGGTGGTCTCGGCACGTTAGGTTTATGTTAGTTACGTTTCTTTGTGTTATGTTTGGCTAGGTTAGGAGAGGATAGCCTTGACTTTTGTGCTGTACGCTGCTATTCGGTGTACTTCTGCACTTTACTGTGATCTGATATTCCCAGCTTTGCTCTACGAATTCCAGAAATTGTGGCCGCGGCGCGTTACCATGAGTTTGTTTACGAACGGTTAGGTTAGGTTTGTTGGGTGTTGTTGGGATATCTTTGATTTTCGTGTTTTCGTACTCTACACAGCCGTCATATAGTCCTCTGCGTCCTACTCTCCTCTTTTGTGCCATGCTCGGCGATGTGGAGGCCAGCAATGGCCCGCTAGACACGATAGGTTGGTATGGTTTACGTTCGATTGTGTTGGGTTAGGTCAGGTTAGGTTGGGATGTCCTCTACTTTCCAGCTTTACACTTCAATGCGGCGGGTATTTGCGCTCTACTGGGCTTTAACATGCTTCGCTTGACGCTGGCGAGGCCAGCAATATTGGTTCCGGCACGTTGCATTTAGT
Source organism: Eufriesea mexicana (assembly GCF_001483705.2). Lineage (NCBI taxonomy): Eukaryota > Metazoa > Arthropoda > Insecta > Hymenoptera > Apidae > Eufriesea > Eufriesea mexicana. The sequence goes on along the minus strand of NW_016908190.1, from coordinate 47,667 downwards.
TAGGTAACGTTCGGTTGGTTAAGTTAGGAAAGGGCAGCTTCATCTTGTGTGCTATGCACCGCCATTCGTTGGATTCTAGGGCTCTACTGTGCTCTTATATGTTCTGCTCGTCTCTGTGGAGGCCAGCAATAACGTTCGTGACACGTTTGGTTGAGGTATGTCACGTTTGGCGTCGCTAGGTTAGGATAGGTTTGGTTAGGGTGGCTTTGATTTTAGCGCTATACACTGCTATTTGGTGGATGCCTGTGCTCTACTGTGCTCTAGTACATTCTGTGTGGCTCTGGGGAGATCAGCAATAGTGATCTCAGAACGTTAGGTTAAGTTATGTTACGTTTGTTTATATTACGTTTGGATACATTACGATTGGATAGGGATGACTTGTGTGTAATAAACTGCTGTTCCTTGAACGTGTGCGATCCACATATCTCCACTATACACTGCTCGAATCAGTGGAGGCCTGTAATGGTTGTCTCGACATGTTAGGTTGTGTTATGCTACGTTTGGTTAGGTTACGTTGGCCTGGGTTGGGTTTGAATAGCTTCGTCTTTCGTGCTATACACAGTTATACAGCGGAATTCTGCGCTCTGCTATGCCCAACTATGCCCTGCTAGAATCTGGGGAGGACAGCAGTTGTGGTCGCGTCACGTTATCTTGTGTCATGCTAGGTTTGGCTATGTTACGATTTGCTAGACTAGGAAAGGTTGGCTTTGACTTTCGTGCTATACACTGCTGTTCGGTGGCTTCCTGCGATCTACTGTGCCGTACTATACTCTGCTCTACTCTGGGGATGACAACAATAGTGGTCATGCCACGATAGGTTGTGTTAGGCTACGTTTGATAACATTACGATTGGTCTGGTTAGGACGGGGTAGCTCTGGTTCTTGTGTTGTACACTGCTGTTCGGAGGATTTTACGCTCCACATTGCTGTACTCTACTCTGCTCGACCCTGGTGAGGTCAGTAGTATTGGTCTCGGCGCGTTAGGTTGAGTTAAGCTCCGTTTGGTTAGGTTAGGTTAGGTTACGTTTGGTTAAAATGGCTGTGACTTTTGTGTTATACGCTGCTACTTGGCGGATTTCTGTGCTCTACATTGCTCTACTATGCTCTGCTGGGCTCTAGGGAGGTCAACAATAGTGGTATCGCACGTTGGGTTCAGTTGGATTACGTTTGGCTAGGTCAGGGTACGTGTGGTCAGCTTGAGATAGGATGGCTTTGACTTTCGTGCTACACACCGCTATTCGGTCGATATCTTTGGTCTGCATTGCTAATAGCATCTGCTATGAATCTGAGGAGGCGAGCAATAGCGGTCGTTGTACGTTTGGTTGATGTATGTTACGTATAGTTTGGTTAGGTTTGGGTAAGTTTGGTTAAGGTGGCTTCGACTTTTGTGCTATACACTGCTATTCGATGTACTTTTACGCTCTACGTTGTTCTACTATACTCTGCTCGACTCTGGGGATGCCAGTAATAGTTGTCTCGGCCCGTTCGTTTGAGTTAGGTTACGTTTGGCTACGTTACGTTAGTTTAGGTTACGTTTGGATAGATCTGACTTTTGTGGCATAGGCTGCTATACGTTGAATTTCGGCGCTCTAGTTTGCTGTAGCTTTTTCTGCTTGGATCTGGCAAGGCCAGCAGTGGTGGTCTCGGCGGGCTAGGTTGAGGTACGTTACGCTTGGTCTGCCAAGGTTTGGACAGATCTGGTTGGGTTAGCTGTCTCTCTTGTGCTATACACTGCTATTCGGAGGATATCTGTGCACTGCGTTGCTCTACTATCAGCTGCTTGTCTCTGCGATGGCCAACAATCGCGGCCGCGGCAGGTTTGGTTGTGTTAGGTTACGCTTGGTTATGTTAAGTTAGGGTAAGTTCGGTTAGGACGGCTTCGACCTTTGCGCTATGAAATGCTATTTGGTGGATTTCTGCGCTCTTATCTGCACTACTATACTGTGCTCGGCTGTGTGGAGCCCAGCATAGCGGACGCGGTACGATAGGTTGTGTTACGTTACTTCTGGTTAGGTCAAGTTAGGTTAAGCTTCGATAGGATGGCTTTGACTTTTGTGATGTACACCGTTCTTCGGTCGATACCTGCGCTCTGCATTGCTGTACCAGCATCTGGTTGTCTCTGGGGTGGCCAGCAACGGCGGTCGTGGCACCTTTGTTTGAGTTACGTTATTTTCGGTTAGGTTAGGTTAGGTTACGTTTGGTCATGGTGGCTTCGACTTTTGTGCTATACACCACTTTTCGGTGAATATCTGCGCCCTACATTGCTCTACTCTAATATTCCCGTCTATGGGGAGGCCAGTAATAGTGGTCTCCGCACGTTAGATTATACGTTAGATTGTGTGAGGCTACGTTAGTTTAGGTTATATTCTTACGGCTTATGTTTGGATAGCATCGACTTACGCGGTGTAAACTGTTGTTCGGTGGATTTCTGCGCTCTACTGTGTTCTTGTATGTGCTGCTTGGCTTTGTGGAGGCCAGCAGTATTGTTCTCGCCACGTTAGGTTGGTATAGATTGCGTATGGGCATGTAAAGTGTGGTTAGGTTATGATAGGGTTACTCTGACTTTTGTGCCATACATTGCCATTCGGAGGATTTCTGCGCTCTATATAGCCCTAGTATCCTCTGGTTGACCCTAGGGTGGGCAGCAAAAATGATCTCGGCACCTCATGTTCAGCTGTGCTACGTTCGGTTAGGTTGGGTTAGGAAAAGTTGGGCTAGGACGAAGGGTTCGAGAGTCTTTGATGACCGCCTGGCGAGCTCGGCTGAGAAAGCCGAGTAGCCGGCGGCACCGGGTGATCGAGGCTGTGCTCCCCGTGTTGGATGCATGGGGGCGCAGCGGCAGCCGGCACACATTCCGCCTGACACAGGTGCTAACCGGGCACGGGTGCTTCGGGGAGTACCTGTGTCGTATCGGGCGGGAACGTGACACGCGGTGTCATCACTGCGGGGAAGGGCGGGACACGGCGCAGCACACGCTGGAGGAATGTCCGGCGTGGGCTCGCGAGCGCCG